>NW_026057577.1:26586848-26608439 GCF_023721935.1 Panthera uncia | reverse complement strand
TTTTTTTTTTTTTTTTTTTTTTTTTTTTTTTTTTTTTGGATTCACACGCTGGCCCCCAGGCCTGGCTGTGGCACCATTGTGATGAATCACAATGGCATGTTCTAGACGGCTGGCAGGCAGCTGGACCCCTCCTGCACCAGGCGCCCGGAGACCCCAGAGCCCATGTGGTGCAGGCAGGCACAGCCTTTGGAGGGAAGGGCTAGAGGTGGGGAGCTGGGCTGAGGCCCTGCAGGCTAAGCTCCTGGGTCACGCAGAGAACCCAGAAGCCAGCACAGCCCTGGGAGGAAAGGATGGGAGCCACAGGTCAGAAAACCCTGCATGCAAAGCCTCCACCATGTGGACTTGTCTTCTGGGTCCTGGTGCAGAAAAGGGGTGAGCGATGGGGAAAGAAGCATCAAGCTGACCCAAGCAAGTGCCAGGACAGCAGAACCTGCAGCGTTCGGTCTGCTTCTCTCCTCACTCTCCCCTCCGTCTCTCATTTCCACAGGCCTGCGCAGGGACTATAAGGCCCGGCAAGGCTGCGTCTGGGAAGGCAGCTGGGCCGTTGTAACCAACGTAGGAAAGCAGACTCAGGTATTTCGGAGAGGTTTTCAAGGCTGGGGTCTGAGATACAAGGGTTTGCTGATGGCCCCAGGCACCCTACTCCCTGCGGGCCCCCTCTCCTCCCTGAAGCAGCCAATCACCTTAAAGGGGCCTTCTCTCTCTCATCAACACTATGACCTCACTCCTGGCTCTCCTGCAGCTTTTCTAGTTCCCTCAGCACCTCCCCTACACACATGTACAGACGAGGAAACTGAGGCTGCTAAAGGTTACCGTGACATATCCAATGGATATGCCTCAGTCTTCAGCAGATTTGGCTTCTCTGCTCCATCAGGCTCTGCTGACCTCTCCTTGACACATTCATTTGCCTTCCCCCTCTTCAGCCACCTCTTCACCATCTCCCCCCTGCGCTCCTGTGCTCTGCCAGCCCCTTGAACCTTTTCTGTAGAGGGCCAGGTAGCAGGTATTGTAGCCATACAGTACCTACAGTCTCTCCCCCAACTGCTGAATGCTGACATTGTGGCGTAGAAGCAGCCGTAGACCAAGGAGTGTGGTCGGGTTACAGCAAAACTTTGCACAGACGCTTACCTGAGCTTCTCTCTTCAGTCACACGCCCCCCGATGGGGGGTAGGGGGGCAGAAGGTCTTGTCCCAGCCACGCCTCCAGACCCCACTTCAGCAGCCCTCTTGTCCTCCTGGTCACTACCTACGGACATCACACTCTGCGTGTGCCCAAACTCTCTGTCCTCCCCCAAGCCCCACCTCACCTCTCTTCCTCATGCACACTCACCTTCTCCCTTAAACCCACCTCATCTGTGACATGATTGCTACATGCCGCGGAGTGGGTTGGCCAGGTCTCTGAGAGGCTGCACTGTGAGTCAGTGGGAGAAGGTTTGGAGGCGGAGGGGAGACCGAGGGCCCGGCAGAGAGACTGACGTTCAGGGACACATGGCACTATAGAGTGAGAAGCAGGGTTTGCTGGGCCCGGCTGCTGCCTGGTGGCTGCTGAAGCCAACCAACAAGCCAGGGTCTTGGCATCTCCACGGGGTTCCACAGAGTCACGTTGAAGGAAAAGAAGTCCTTGAACGCATTTGCCAGGCGCAAGCAAGACAGGTGAAGGGCGCATATCCTGGAGCCGTGGGCGCCTCTCACGGCCTGCCCATCTCAGGTGTGATGGTTCCTGCTTCTCTGAGCCATCTGTGAGTGCTCCAGGGAGGACTATTTAAAGCCACAGGCCACCCTTCCTGTGGTTTGTGCCTTGCCTCGCCCCAGTGAGCCAATGTGACCGAGGCCCAGCCATAATGTCTGCTGCTGAAATTCAGATATCCACATCGAGATCCCTTGCGGGCCCTCCTCTCCCAGGGCTACTGACTTGCCAGGAAGCCTGGGTGTTGGGCTCAGAGAAGATTCAGGCTTGAGGCTTTTTTCTGTTTCCACATAGAGGAAGGTGGTAGGCTTCCCAAAGGCTTTGCAGGAGCTCAGCCGGATGCTGGTGCAGGAGGAGTTAAGTGGCAGGTGTAGGCGTAGAACATGCCCTCTGATTGATGCAGCTCTAAACATTCCGTTCATTTAGAGCACCACATACTTTGACCAGCTTCCCACCCCGTGCGTTCAGAGATAAAATTCTGTCATACTCATTCACCCTGCTCCTCACAATTCCGGGCGGGTGCATGTGATAATTAATCACTGAGCTGCCTTTGCGAGGGGGCACACCCGGCCCAGAGGACAGGTCCCCCCGGCCAATGCTGCGCCTGTGCCACTGCTAACAGATCGACTGTGAAGGTTTGTTTTAGGCCTCATTTTTCATCCTGGCTTCTGTCTCGGGGAAGGAACGCCATCATCACCCCTAGGTATGCAGGCCCCACTCTTGGAACCCTCGGGAAACACTGAAATTTATTTTGCCCATTTGAATACAAATGCAGTGGAGACAAAATTCTTCTTGTTTCAAAAGCCATTGCTCCATTTGTGTTTCTCATCTAGTGAACTGATGGCCAAGGAGTGTAGGAATAAACAAACCTGTGCTCAGTGTGCAGGTGAACTAAGTCCCCCATGCCGTACTGTGGTCATGTTGCCTTACCAGCCTATGGCTGGTGCTGAGCTTTGGGCAGCTCTGGAGGCGGAACAGCAGACTTGGACTATATGTGCACCAGGACAGGCTTTTGGATGGCCCAGGAGTTGGGAAAGCCAGGAGACAGGTGTCCCCAGCTGTGGGACACCTGCCCCACCGCCCTGTGGTCTCTCACTCATTCCTGGAGTCTAAAACACAGTCTTAGAGGGATTTTCCTCCAGGAGAGATTCTGGGGAAGGGAGCCATGCCCAGTCATTCATTTGGGAGGGGAGGAAGTGATGGCACAGGGCCCTGCACTTTGGGCCTCCCACCCCAGCTATGGAGATGAGGCCCATGGGCAGAAGGAAGTGCAGGAGTGTAGAATGCAAAGCCACGAGGTCTGAGTGCTAGGTGCTTTGGAATATCTTGAATATCAGCTGACTTCCTGGAAGAGGATGGGCTTGATGAATGCAGATGAGGTAGATGTAACTAGAGAGAGAAGGAAAGGGCTCTTCCTTGAGGTGAGAGAAAGGTTCAGAGGAGGCATTAGGAGACAGGGTTGAAGAATATATATTGAATGTTAATCGAGTGCTTACCGTGTTCCCGGCTTCCGTGATACAGGACTGAAGCTGGGCAGCTCCGTGGTGGGACAGTCGGAGCTGGGCCTCCAAGGCCAGGCTGGGCCAGCCTCCATCTCTGCCCTAGTCTACCCTTGGAGCTGGCAGCATCCAAGGTCCCCACTGTGACCCCAGCCCCCAAGGTGGCAGAGAAGGTGCTCACCCCATGGCCAGAGAGGGAGCTGGGTGTCCCATGCCTGACTGTGCTGGGCCTTCTGGGACCATCAACGTGTTGGCAGAATAGCAGGAAGGCCAGTGCCACTGAGCTGACATTGTCCTGTCAGGTGTTCCCTCAAAGAGGGGCAGTACCTGGAGCTCCCTTGAGCAAAGGGCCTCTTCCAGGCCTTGGTGCGCTTCCCCGAGCCTGGGCTTCCGGGACGGAAGGGGAGGGCAAAACACCACCTCTCAGACATGGAGAACAGCTGCTGCAGGACCTCATATTTGTCTTTGGAGGGAGGGCAGGGCGCTATTAGCTAGTTGACAATGAGACCCAGAGAGGCCGGGTGCCCCTCAGTCCTCAGATGCCTCCTTCAGTGCTGTCTAGCTGTCCTGATGGGCATGCTGCATGGTAAGTCAGCAGAGCTGGGCCACAGTCCTTCCCATAGATACCACCAGACCTTGGTTGCACCTCAGCTCTTCAGGAACAAGGGACCCTCCAAGAAGCTTCTGTCCCAGCATCCAGGGCCATAGGGCACAAGGTAGGGGCTTGTCAAAATCCTGCTTTTTTTTTTAATGTTTATTCATTTTTGAAAGACAGAGAGAGACAGAGCACAAGCAGGGGTGGGGCAGAGAGAGAAGGGGACACAGAATCCAAAGCAGGCTCCAGGCTCTGAGCTGTCAGCACAGAGCCCAACGCGGGGCTTGAACTCATGAACCGTGAGATCATGACCTGAGCCGAAGTCAGATGCTTAACTGACTGAGCCACACAGGCGCCCCAAAAGCCTGCTTTGTTTTAAGTTTCTTGCTACAGGGCTCTGAGCCAGGTTTTAAGCAACTCCTGGCTGGACAGTTTCTGTGTTTGGTCTTGTGAATACTAAATGGGCCAATTTCCAGAGAAGTAACAGCATTGCCATGGACAGCTCTCTATAGGGAGTAGGCCGGAGTGGGGCCTGGGCAGACCCAGACGGGCCCTGGGAGGGGCAGGCAGTGCCGGTCCCCAGAGGTGCCTGTCCCCAAGACTTTCATTTAGGGTCCACAGACTCCACAAGGCTCCAGCCTCAGAGAGGCGAAGTCACTTGTTCTCAGGGCTATGCAGCCAGTGAGAGGTGGAGCTGGGATACTGAACGTATGTCAGTGATTTTTGAAAAGGGCAATAACTCTTCTTTACTGAGCCATTCCTCTGTGCCAGGCACTACACTAAATACTTCATACGTTTTATGTTGTTCATACCGCGGACAGGTACTGTTGTTAACCCCATTTTACAGATGAAGCAACTGCGGTCAGGCCGTAGCAGAGGTGGCACTAAAACTAAGCAAATTCAACTCCACAACACAGGGCTTTACACTACTCTATTCTGCTTCCCGGGGAGAGACCCAGAGTGCTTGTGGTGTGGCAGTCATGGAAGGCTCCTTGGAAGAGGTGACTTTTGGCATTTGAATGGCTCCAGAAGATATGTGTGATTGAAGTAAATGGCAGGCAGAACAGTGTGAGCAAAGACAGGGAGGCTAGCGGGCCCAGAACGTGTTCCCTGCCGTATCCTGGAGCGCAGGATGCAGGCCGTAGGGGGCGGTGGGAGTCATAGCGGTGGGGTCAGCCAGGGCATACAGGTCTTGAGTACCGGGCCAGAGAAAGCCATCCAAAGCTCTGGGCAGAAGAGAAGCGGGGTGAGGGCTGAGCCGGGTGGCCTCCTGTGCCATGTCTGAGAAAAGGAAATGAGCCACACAGCTTCCCCCGTCATAGGCTGGGGCCCCCGTAGCATCTCCCAGCCAACACTGATTTAAGGAAGGTGGTTGGGTTTGTTAAGTCTCCAACCCCTGCAGCACTGATCCCTTCCTCTGCAAAACAGTTACTCTGTAAAGCCTCCATACACTTGAAGCTGAGGGTTTCTGGCTGAGAAGCCCTGGTGTTTGGCCTCGTGCATGTGAAGATGTGATTGCCAGTCGACACAACCTGGAAAAGCGGGGGCCGCCCAGAGTCGAGGGATTGTTTTTAAGTGAAAGAGATGGAAAGAAATTTAAAATCAATACTTCTGGAATTAGGTTTTCCTTTTATAGGATTAAAAATCTCCACCGAAGCCCAGAGGAGGAATGTGGTCTGTGGGCAGCATCAAGGTGATTAGTGTGTCTTATAACTTTCAGACGCTCACAGACGCTTTGAGTAAAAACCAAGAGAACCACAATTGCTTCTACAAAGCGGCCAAGAAGGCCCACCTGCTCGTTAGGATCTGCCCAGTCACCGTGGGCCAGCTCAAATGTCATATCCTCCAAGGAGATGTCCCTCGGTGGCCTCTCTCTCGCCCTTCCTTGCTTTGATCTCATCCCCAGTACCGTGACACGGCCTTGAGCTGGGACACTGTCTCCAGGCCCCAGAGCAGCCACACGGCTTTACCTCCTGCAGCCATAACTCACCAGGCTGTGTTTCTCTTTCCGCACAAAAAGCAGCTTCTGAGTTGATTTTTTTTAATAGAAAAAATTAAAAAGCCCTTTGAATTATGGCCTACCTATGGGTAAGAAAGTTTTCTGTCAAGACTGAAGAGGGGATTAATTGGTAGTGGGTGGATATGTATCTAGAATGTGCTTCATAGAAACGAGATCTCTTTGGGAAAACACCGGACCTCAGTACACGTGTCTTTATGTACGTGACTTTGGAGACCTGGGAAGGTCTCCCAGAGCTCTAGGGTCTGCCGTTCCTCTGTGACGGCCATACAAGCTAACAGGTGTGCACCACGAGCCTGGCACAATGCTCACTACTTTTCACATGGTAAACCCTCACAGGATGTCTGAGGCAGATCCCACTCCGATTCCCATTTCTTAGAAGAGGATACCAAGGGCCAGAGAGGTAAAGGAATCCGTCCAAGGCCGCAGAGTCAGTATATGGTAGAGCTGGGATTAGAACTCAGGCTCCAAAGGACTGCTTGAGCCCACACCCTAGGACACTCAGCAGTCGGCCTCATTAATGACCTGTCACACACACCCGCAGGCTGCAGGCTCCATGTAGGCGGGCCAGGGTGCGTTCTGCTGTGCCCTAGCACCAGGAGAGGGCCTGGGGAGGAGTGGATTTATTGGTGCCTGGGGTGATGCAGCCACTCTGCTGGTGGTCAACGCTGTCAGCCCTGAGAACTCAAGCCAGGTCTTCACAGAGTCTGCTCTTGGACGTAGCTGTACCCACGGGCCATCCCAGGGTCTATGGAAAGCTTGTTGTCACTTCCTGTTTCTGCTGCCCCAGGGGCGTCCCAGCCCCAAGCTGTGTCCAGTGGTGCTGAGCTCCAACCAGCCAGGCCCTGTCTGGAGGAGAGAGACCAGATGAGCTGGAGGTCAGGGTGGCTCCCTGCAGTGACAGCACATGCATCCCTGGGACTTGGGGGACACTGGGAAATGATTCCTTTGGAGCCATGGAGGGGGAAGTGGGAGAGTTCAAGACCCCACCCCGTGGTAGTTCTAAAGATGACATTTCACAGCCAGGGAAGGGGGCGCGTCTCTCCTGCCCAGGTCGGCGAGAGACCATGGTGCTAGTGACAGCTTTGGGGAAAGGGCTGGAGGCTGACCCCTGGCTGGACGTGACCTGAACCTTACTCATTTCCCCTCATTTTGCCAAGACACTGTTCAAAACTGAAATACTCCCCATTGCAGGATTTAACTCAATCCCATCTCCATCATGAGCACTCTTTTGTTTTCTCATTTCTTTTTTTTTTTTTTTACTGTTTATTTATTTTTGAGAGAGAGAGAGAGAGCGAGAGGGAGGGAGGGGCAGAGGCAGAGAGGGAGACACAGAATCTGAAGCAGGATCCAGGCTCTAAGCTGTCAGCACAGAACCTGGCCCAGGGCTCAAACCAACAAACCGCAAGATCATGACCTGAGCCGAAGTCGGATGCTTAACCAACTGAGCCACCCAGGTGCCCCTGTTTTCTCATTTCTTTCATTCATAAACGTTTCTTGGTTTCTCTCTCTTCTCTCAGAGCTCTTCCTGTTTATAATAAGAGGGCACAAGAACCCACGCAGACCTCCCTGTCCCGCCATGTCTGGTTGGCATGGCGGGGGGCAGCATCGAGGTGCCGTGCTCTGAACACTTCCACAGCTCCCTGGCAGGGCTCCCCAAGCGTCACCCATCATCTTGCACTCACCCACTCCAGAGCCTTCAATGGCTCCCTTTTTCCTGCCTCACTGAGTCTGAATGCCTCTGCCTGCTTCTTGGGTCTCATGCCCCAGGCAGCTCTGTTCACAGTGCCCTGACTCTCCTCGGCCTATGTCTTCCCATCGGTCTTTTTGCATCCCCTCTGGCACCCGCCCAAGAAAAGCTTATTTGTTCAGTGGAAGGAACTGTGTCTGATTTAGTTGTCTCCCTTGCATCTGACACTGGACAGCCTCTCAGATTTTAAGTGTTACTTTATTAATCATTTCAAAGCAGGCAGAGGGATGGAGATTGGTGGGTGGGGGGCTTATCCAGGTGTTGGATGCCTGAGTCTTCTCCAAGAGCACGGGCCAAGGACTTAGAAAAAGATCTTGTGCTCAAAGTAGAGTCAGGACCCCGACTCTGTGTGGTTATAGAGCCATACATGCCAGGCAGAACCGTGTCCGGTGCTGTGTCTGCACAGGCCAGGCAGAGTGGCAGGGGGAGGTCCAACGGGTGGGCAGCCCTGCAGATCTGCAGGGACTTCAGCCACACCCTCCAAAAGCAGGTCTGCTCATCTCACAGCGCCCACTCCCCCCATCCTTCCCCCAGCTTCTGCCCCAAGAGATACAAGTCTTAGGATCAAGAGGGAATGTCACACTACAACAATGGAAGAATGGTCTTTTTAATTGCTTGAGTCTGTTCTAATCAAAGGAAACAACACTTTGATTAGCAGCAGCCTGACCTGGGAGCATGGACCCGAAGTGTGCTTGAAGTGCAGCAGGCGCAGATGGTCTCCCCCAGGATGCGAGTGGATCAGGGTAGGACACAGGCCATCACCGGTGGCCTCCGCCACTGCCATGCAGATGGGACTCGCACAGATGTGCTCATACAGTGCCGTGAGCCAGCACCCCCCGCCCCCCTGCCTCGTGCACACTCTCTGCAGTAGTCTGCACGAATGTCTACCGGCTCCACTCTGCACCCTCTGGCCAAACATCTCAAAGGCCTGCTCTCATTTCCCTCCCAGCAACACCTAAGATTTGCTTGCCTGATCATCTGTCACCCAGGGTCTGTATGGGCCGCGTGACATCTGACATCATTTGAGCGAGAAGCGGAGCGGGAAGTTGGAGGCAGGCTGCCTGCCTGGATCTGGAGTGTACAGTAGGGTTCTCTCACGTGGAGCTGCTGTGGCTTGTCTGTCTTATCCATCCCCTCCCACCGGCCACAGCTTTCCAAGACAGAGCCTACATCGCTGTCTACCACCAGGACAGCCAAGGGCCAGCCCCACAGCTGGATCTTCAGGGCACCCCATGGCCCTGTTAGAGCCTTAAAGAGCTCCCTCATACACACACACACAACCCCACAATCTGGGCTCAGAGTCCAAAGGCCTCCAGGAAGGGCAAGTGGAACACGCCTTTAGGGGGCAAATGGTTTGGGATTTTTCACCCCTCCTTCAACATCTGTCGACGGGGAGCGGTCCTCAGAGGCAGGTGGCAGGTGAGAATATGGCACCTTTGCTTTGACGGGGTGCACCTCGCCCACCCAGGGCCCCAAGCTTGTGCTAATAGGCATTCCATGCCCCTCTGCTCCCTAATTACTTCTCAGAACTTGATGAGTGTCATCAGCTGTCTCTTTGAGAAGAGGCAAATGTCAGATGAGCCTGTCAAGACCGTGGTGTTTATTTAAAGACAATTATCTTCCTGGCAAAGGGGCTATTTGTTCTGTGTGGTAACTATATCAGTATGGAGCCTTCCAGAGCAAGATTCAGGGCCCCAGAGGACCTGAGTGAGTGTGACAGATGCCTGGTTCAGTAGGCTGAGCCCAGGTGAGGGTTCAGGGCTGGCCCCGCCGACCGGGCAGAATCAGCAGGCTGCACCCATGGGCCAAGTGACCCAGGTGTCTGCTTGGGGGACCACACGGCTGCCCTAGCCCTGGGGCATGAAGAGGGGACATCAACTGGTTAGAAGGCTCTATTTCTGCCCGTTGGGAACCACTGCCGAGCCTCCAGTCTTCTCTCACAAGAGGAGTCATATGAGGAGAAAACACACCTGCTGCTAATGGGGTTAAAACGCATTATGAGTTTTCCAATTACATATTTCAGTTATTCCATGAATGTTAATTGGAACTTGACAATGCAACTGTGAGTTGGCAGAAAATCAGAAATGGCAGCTTCTCTCCCAACCGCTACAAGTTCCCTGCCCCGGGATATGCACGGATGCATCAGGCAACATCTCTTAGGCCCCAGATGTTTAAGGAATGTCCACCTTGCCCTCAGCACATGGCTTGGTGCTCCTGCCACTGCTCTTCTACACTCATAGCAAAGTACTGGGCCTTTGCACATACTGTTTCCTCTGCTTGGAACCCCTCCCCTGGCCCCACTCTCCCCCATCCTCTGGTCAAACTCCTTTAAGACTCAGCTCGGTTGTCCCCTGCTCAAAGTAGCCTCTGAGTACACAGAACAGATGCCCTGCCTGTGTTTCCTCACTGCTCTTAGTCTCTCATGAGAAAGAAAACTCCTCCCTAACCATTTCCCCCTCAGTCTTCAGGCCCAACACGCTCCTTCAATTTTATTGTGTTGTTACAGTCATTCAGCTCAACCCTCGGGAGAGCCCTGGAACGGGTCTGCAGCAGCCTTTAGGGAGCCCAGATGGGGAGTCCTGTGGAGCTGGTTTTCCGGTCCTCTCTGAGCCTTGGTTTTCTTGTCTGTACAGTGGGAGTCATAAGAGCACCTGCTTGGTAAGATTGTTCTGAGGGCTCAGGGAATTGTGTGTGAAGGGCTTAGCCGAGCGCAAGATAGAACGCTCAGGGATAATAGCTTTTATTACTACCAATATTGGCCTTCTGGATCCAACCTATTTGGGGGTGTTTTCCTGGAAAGGAGAGTCCACACAACAGTCAACAGGGGATGTTTGGAGACACTGAACTCATGGCCTTCAGTGGCCCTCAGGGCCGTGAACACAGCTCACAAACACCAGGCAAATGGGAGCACTGGCTGGCTCAAGGCTTTAGAGTGGGGGAGAGGGGCAGGAGGGGCTGGTGGAAGAAGCAGGACGCAAGTGATGTCCCCCCTTCAGAGCATCCCTGAAGTATCCGGTGTGCAGGCCTCACTGCTCATCCACCGAGGGTTTTCCCAGCACGTTCCGTGTGCCACACACAGGGCAGGCTGCTGGGATCCAGTGGTGAGCAAAACCATATGTGATTCCTGCCCTCAGGGAACTTACAGTCTTTGAGGAGAGAAACAGGAAAACAGTGGCGATCCCCTCGAAGTGGGGCAGTTGTGGGGAGGGGGCGCCCCCGTAAAGCATAACATAAGAGAAGAGAGCTGAAGGAAGGAGCCAGCTGTGAGTCCTGGGGAGAGGACACAGCTCTCACGAAGACCCCAGAGGTAGGATAATCTTGCCGCACTCTGGGAGACTCAGGCAGGCCCTCGGGGCTGGAACGTGGTGCTGAGGGGAACTGTCAGCGGGGAAGCAAGGAGGGTAGATTTTACTCCGCCTACAGTGGCCAGCTGCTTATTAAGTGCCCCGATTTGGGAGTGTAAGGTGCCAGGCCCTGTGAGACCAGGCAGCTGAGGTCCCTGCCCTGGGGAACCTCCCACCTAATGGGGACTGTCTTGAAGTTCTCTTTAGAAAAAAAAAAAAAAAAAAATTAAAAAAAGTTCTCTTTGGGGGCTGGGGGCTCGGCTGTAATCTTGGCTCTAGTTCCCAGCCCCACCTGCCTGCCAGCCACATGGGCAGTCTTTCTGTTCGCAGGTGTTCCAGGAGGGCTCTGCCTCTACTGGAACCTTCTTCCCCACATACCATCAAGGCTGGCACAAGCTTATCCTCCCTGCTTTATCACAATTCACATGTGTTTTAATATTTCTGGAGTTTTCACAGCAGGTGGAGGATGACTTTAATGTCTTGTTTGTACCACCGGGCTCAGTTTACCTTCTGAGTGGCATGGGCCGTGGCTGGGAGTTTGGGGTGCTTTCAGGAACGTGGCTCATGAATAGTCATGTCTGGGCTCCAACCTAGAGACCTGTGAGCTAACTGCATCTGCACTGAGTGGCTGGACTGAGCCAGTGGCTTGAGAGTTCAAGGTCTCCTTCCTGTGCGTTCTCCCCAGGCACGCTTGCCACTTCCCACCTGGGCCACTGTAGGTCATGTGGCCGCCGGAGGCCGAGGGCAAGGAAATGATTGGCCAGGGCTCAGAGCCTGTGGCTACATACAGGCCTGGAAGGTGTCGCGGCTTGATTTGCCCCCTGAACTCAACACAGGCCCTGTAGAAGTCTCATAGGACTCTCATGACAAACTCCTGCAAGGTGGCTCGAGATGATGTAAATTTACTTTCTCATAGTCCAGGAGGCCAGAAGTCAGCGTTCGAGGTGTCTGGAGGGCCATGCTCCATGTAAAGGCTTGAAGACAGGACCCTCCCTTGCCTCTTCCAGCTTCTGCTGCCTCCTGCCGCTCCTTGGATCATAGCGGTACAACTCCAGTCTCTACCTCCATCTTCGCACAGCCTTTTGCCTAGTTTTTCCACGTCCCCTTCTTATAAGGACACCAGTCACTTGGTTTAGAGCCCACCCTAAATCCAGGATGATGTCATCTCGAGATCATCAAGTAATTACATCTGCAAAGATCCAATTCTCAAATAAGGTTATCTTCTGAGGTTCCAGTGGATGTGAATTTGGGGAGGACACTATCATCCCACTCTGGCCCCAAGGACGATGGCCGTGGCAGAGAGCTGTTGTGGGATGCGTGCCGTGGGCCAGTTTGGCCCTCACAGATACATGCTAGCCATGCTAGCCATACAGGCTAGCCTCACCGCTGACCGCTCCTATGCTCTGTGGCTCCCACTCTGCCGCCATATTGGGTCCATTCACCCCCCCCCCCCCCAGGCTTCCTAGGAGATGTGTGATGTGGCCACCTACCCACATTCAGTCTACACCTCCTCACCAGGCTCTTAGGAAGCCAAGTGGTGGTTACAGTTTAGGATACTGGAAGTCCAGAGAACACACAGCCCTAAAGAACATCTCCACAGAAGTTAGCACCTTTCTGCATGAACCCCCAGGATCACGGCAGCACTTGAATTACACCCACACAGTATGAGTGGGTTGGCCAGAGCAGCCGAAGGGCCTCGTGGCCCATGGGGGTCAGACCCTTGTATGGCTACATCTTCAGGAGACAGTGCCCGGCACCTCCTCCCTGGTCTGGGAGCCCAGAGACCTGAATCTCACACTCAGCAAGGCTGTTGGTGCCCTGTATACCTGAGGATCCCTTGTTTTACTTATCCATCAGAAGAGCAGGGGGCCAAGTGGCATTCAAGGGCATTTCCCTCCCTCATGGTCCTGGGTCTACAGGGTAGCAGTGCCCTTGCCCTGCTGTCAGGGGATCATTGGTGTTTTCAAGGTCAGAGTGACCCACAGACCTGTCAGAACCACCTTCCAGGGAGGGCCACTCCTCTGCAGCATGCCCCTCTGAGCCCCACACCTAGGGCCCAGTCTTTTCCTAAGAACTTCCTCATATTTCTGATGTTCCCCAGGCATCTCCTGATGCCACCTCTGCTGGATGGCCTCCTAGGACAGACAGGAGAACAGGTCCGGGCCTCCCTTAGACTGTATTGGAGGCAAGGCGTCATTAAAACACATGTGTATTGTGACAACGCAGGGAGGATAAGCTTGTGCCAGCCTTGATGGAATGTGGGGAAGAAGGTTCCAGTAGAGGCAGAGCCCTCCTGGAACACCTGAGAACAGAGAGACTGCCCATGTGGCTGGCAGGCAGGTGGGGCTGGGAACTAGAGCCAAGATTACAGCCGAGGCATCACAGAAGTCCTGGTGAGCCGGGGTGGGGGGTGGGAACCAGTGCAAGAGTTACACAGAGTTACAAAATCCCTTTTGCTCCAAACACACATGACATGTCAGACCCCGGAGCTCAGGGGGGCAGACCTTTGGACAGGGTGTGTGCACCCGACCCTCCGGTGGACTGCCACCTTGTAGCCGGCAGATGGAGACCTCTCAATGCTTCTGGACATCACTGCACTAATGGCATCAGCCCAGGGGCACTTTGGACAGATTGTGAGACCAGGTCTCCTCCCATATGCTGGGGATGCCCCGGGGGAGCCACGCAAATCTCTTAAGGTCCCTGGAAAGAGTTTTCCCGTCTGTAAAATAGACACACCTTCCCACTGTTGTGGAGGGCCATGTGGTCTTGGCCATGGGACTGAGCTCAGGGGGGTGCACAGCTCTGGTCACAGGGATGGGCGGGGGGTGATGAAATCTCTTGTCACATCGGCATCTTCGCAAAGAGGGGCCTGCCTTACCCAGGCTAGCTGTCCATCTTTTGCTTCACAGAGCACCAAGCGTCCTTGGTACAAACCGCGAGTAACAGTTCATAACAGGGCTTCACTCCAGTCACAGTCTCTAGAACCCTCCAGGGACTCAGCCATGTTCACGGGCTGCTTTACCCAGAACATCAGAGTTCACCCCAAGGGACAAGTCAGGCCCCGGAGGGTCCTCACCTCCAGGCAGGCTCCTCTTAGGACTTTCCCAGGGGAAGGTAGGTGGCAGCTGGCAGAGAGTAACAGTATATTTTTTTTTCTCTTTATATATTATATTTACTGATTCACGTGGTAAAGTTTCTGTCGGGGTTTTTTTTCCCACTGTAATCGGCATGCTCCACACAGAATGTGCACAAATCCTAAGTGCACAAGTTCGGTGCAGGAGCCACGGACAGCCCCGTTGACTACTATTCCCAGAAACAAAAAGAGCATCCCAGCCCAGACATCCTCCCCCGATGTGTAACTATTAACCTGTCTTTCTAATACCGTAAAGCCATTTTGCCCGTTTTTTAACTTTTTATCAGTAGAAGCATCTAGCATGACCCTTTTGTAATGGTCTACTTCCTCCAAACTCTGTTGGTGAGTTTCCTCCATTGTAATTTTGTCTACAGCAGAGATCTTACCCTTTCACTGGCATCTAATACTCCATTGTACGAATATGCCACAGCTGACAGACCTGGGTTGTTTCCGGTTTGGGATAATTAGGAAGACTGCTTCTGTGAGCATTCTTGTGTAAGTCTTTGACGTGCCTTCTGTTGGAAATACATCGTGATGTAAAGTTGCTGTCTGCATAAACTAAAAGGACCTGCTAGTCTGAAATGTGCTCCTGCTGTGACATTAGGGACTTAGATGCGGGGAGGCTGGCTTTAGCCCAAGGTACCTGTTCAGGGTCAGCCAGGACACAGCCTGAAGGGGTCATTACTATTCCCACACCCCCACACAATGGCCCCTGAGAAGACCCTGGGTGTTCCTATAGGCCTCTCCCTGCCTTGGGGCCAGGGCCACTCTCCTGGAATCTGTATTGTAAATGTGACAGTTCTCTGGGAACCAGGCAAAGGGATGTGGAGCAGGAGCCAGGAGGGGAGCCAGGCTCAGACTGAGCTCTGGGGCCTTCAACTGCCAGCCTTTAGTCAGCTACCTGCTTGTGGGCGCCACCTGCCCTCCTGTCCCCTGTACCTGCCTTCCCTCCCCTCCCTGTCCCCTGGGGTCCAGCATCTATCCTGGATGGGCTTTATTGGCAGCACTGAAGGGGCAGGGCTGGGAACACCTTCTGTGTCTCCTCCCTGGGGGGGACAAGAGATGCGTTTCCCTGCTGGAGGGATGCACAGACCCCACTTCGAGGGGAAATGTTGTGGTTTCTCTCTGCTGACTTAAATTACATTTAGTATAACGTTAGTTAAATACGTACAAACATAAAACTAGGTACACGTCCCTTATGTGTAGGGCTCTTTTACAACCATAAAGCCAAAACAAATTTATAAATGAAATAAAAACAAACTGCAAAACCAATACACTTCAAATTAACTACATTAATTTAATGGCACAAATGACATTGTGTTCCTGAAACCACATCAGCACTCACAGCATGATTCTGGGGTAGCCTGCTGCCCTTCTCTGGTGTTTTCTGCTGCTTCACCATGTGCTGGGTCATGACTGAGCCCTCCCTTCAGACCGCCTCGAAACCTGTGTCAGTCCTGGTAGTCTCCGAACCTCTTTGAGCCTCTGTCTGCTCATCTGTAGCATGGAGAGAGCAGTAGTGTTTGTTGAGAGGTTACTGCCAGTTCGTATACAGACAGCACACAGCCGGGGCCGGCCACGGGGGCAGGTGACCTAGGCAGACCTCTGTGCTCGGTAGGGCTGCGTTGGTTTCATGCCCTGCCATCACCATCTTGGAATCCTTAGTGCTTTTGTGAACAAGGGGCTGCGTCTTCATTTCGCACTGGGCCCCCAAATGATGTAACAGGACCTCGTCACAGCATAGAACGAGGCACACTGTTGGCACTCAGTACCCGCTAGCTGCTATTATCGGTGCCCTGAGCTTGTTACTGTGTTCAGTTTCTTCGTGACATTTTCCTCCAAAGCCAGTTTCATCTTCACATTATTTAGTACGGATTGGAGATAGGGGGTATGTGTGTTTGGTTAATTCTCGGAGCTCCATGTGCATGCTGGGGTGAGGGCACGGGTGTCTCGACAGGGAGCATTTGCATCCTTGGTCACGTGCAGTCTGAGCACACCAACCCCGTGCAGAGCCCTCTCGCCCAGGAACAGAAGCCCAGGCTTTGCTGACATTCAATCACTTCTATCATAACGGGTACAAAACGGGGCCAGGCAGCATACTGCTATTTCCCTGCAACCACTTAAGGAGGTAGCCAGAGTTTAAGGTAACAGGTTATGGAGCTGAAGACACTTTAATGGATTAGAGGTTCACACCGAGTTGCTAATTTAATTTCCCTTTTTTATTGCTGTTCTCCTAAAAAAACAGCACACATAGCCCTTTTCTGAGAGAGAGATATTAATAATCACAGCATTCTGCAAGAACAGGAAAGGGCGTTAAGATGTTGCACCGTCTCTCTATTTGTCCCTGACTTCTCAAGGCTCCTCGGCTGGCTCATATAAGGGACAGACCCACGGGATTAACTGCTCAAGGTTCTAGCATGTGGAAATGGCACTTGACCGCTGTCACAAGACTCAAGTAACATCCCGCCTGTCCAGAGCACATCTCCGAAAACAACACTCTATCAGCACCCGTTCGCCGCCCTGGCCGTGAGGAGTCTGCCAAAGAAAGAGGAACACTTAGGCCTTGAAGCGCAGACATTAATATCCTAAGTGGCATCATCATGGAGGACTTTGTTCCCCAGGGAAAGTAAATCTCTCCTGTGGGACACAGCAGGCTGAGGACAAGGCTTGCTCCTTCGGCAGGGGGACTCCCCTGGGAGGGGCTCCCCTTGTATGCACCTGGGCTCATGCTTGGCCGGGCACAGGGGCTAAAAAGTCGATGTGGATCCTTCCCTGTCCACAAGCCCTAACGTGGTTCTCTTCCTTCCACCCACAAACCTGGGTTTCCCTTTGGCCACACAAAGGCCCGGGGACAAGTTCATGTGGTCAGGGGAAGCTGTTTCTTCCCACCAGTCACACCTTCCTGGGCCTGCTGGGTTCCTGCAACCTCAGGGTAAGATGAGCCTCAGAGGTCATCAGTGGCTACTGTCCCCTATGAGAGCATCTGTCCCCTGTGGGAGCATCACCAACTTCTGCAGACAGACCCCCAGCGAATCCTGACCCCAAGCAGTTCTGTCCTCAGTTTAGGGGAGCCACAGGCGCAGGGAAGCCACAGCCTGGTTGCACGGGGCCCAGGCTTCAGGGTATGGAGCTGCCCCGTCCAAGGCAGTAGCCAGTAGCTGTGTGTGGCCACGGAGCCCCTGAAATGAGGCTACTCTGGAGTGAGATGCGCACACTATGTTTGGACGCCTTCAATGGAAAAACAAAAGAAAGTACAAATATCTCATTGACTGACTTTTACATTGATTACACGCTGAAATGATATTTTGGATCTGTGGAGTTAAAGTATATTATTAGAATCAGTGTCACCTGTTTCTTTTTACTTTCTGTGACTATTAGGAAATTTAAACCAGATATGTGGCTTGTATTACATTGTATCACACTGGCGTTTCCTTGCCTCACATTTCATCCTGGATAGCGCTGCTCCAGAGAGAACAGAGGAAGTAAGTCAAAAGTCAACCAGGAAGGTCCAGAATCCTGACAAGGAGAGAAGACACTAAACTCTCCCCTAGCAGACCCACAGCAGGTGCTTCCTTTAGCACCTGCTTGAAGTAAGAGGCGGTGGAGATAGAAACTTCTGCCAAGGGGCCCCCAAAGGGGGAACTCCGAGGCCACGCTATTACAAATACTGTCAGGATCAGAAAGTCACACTGGGTTTTCAGGGGCCACCCGACTACTAACAGATGGCCCACACTTTCATACTCGCTTCTGAGCCTTAGTACAAAATCTGGAGAAACAGTAACAGATCTGCCACCACCCCACCAGCGCCCACAGACATTGACCACTCGCGGCACCGTCTTTAGTGCTAACGCAGCGCAGTGGTTTGCAGACTAATAAATTGGAAGAGTTATTATTCCTTTAAAATGCAGACATATCTGGGGTATCCGCTTAACGATGCACATGGAATAAATTACTTTTGGAGATGACACTTTTTAATTGAATTGAACTAACAGCTTAGTAATATGTTGCAATAAGAAGAATATTAGGATGATTAAAAGATCCGAAAACTCTCACGAAAATTGAATGATTAAACGTAATGCTGAGTAAATGAACAAGCCTGTGTATATTAATCAGTGGTGGGCCTCAGCAAATGGCCGTGTAACTAAATGCGCATTACAGCCCTAAACACGCATGACTTCCCGCTCGCCCCGCACTGGCTCTCCATCATGCACTCCTTACCGCCACGCTGGGCCAGCCGCTCCTTTCACAGATAAACAATATGCGGGTAATTTAGTGAGCATGATGGCTGTAAGAGCTATTGCTTCTTGGCAAATACTTATTCCTTTGGTCGCATGCTTCAGGGTACGGACCTGTAATTAATTTTCAGTCTCTGTAACTGAAATGAAACTTTAAGGAGCAAACAACGGATAGAATTCCAGCTTCCATTCTGATAATAGGAATCAACCTCCCGGACCGTCTCCCTGTTGTACGTGTCTTTCATTTCCTGTTAAGCCAGTCACCTCTCGGGCTTTGATTTTGTTTCCCTGGGACTGTTAGGTTAGTTGGGCACGTTGGTCTTAGGAAGCAGAGGATAGAAATGTCATATTGGGAGAAAATGCTGATTGCAGAGGCCCTGTGGCCAAAGCTGGATATTCCCAGGCTGGAGGGGGAATGGGCAGCTCTGGGAGTGTCCCAGGAGGATGTCTCACAGTCCTTCCCTCGCTCAGCTTGGTGAAAGGACAGACCAGCCAGCCAGCACCGTGCAGGTGCCTTCGGCATGACCTAGAAAACTGATTAACTCGCCTCCTCGACTCATCCCCCGCCTGCCCAGAGATAACGCAGGTAATTTCTTTTCTGATCATATAAATCTTTCATGCCCGAGTCACACTCATAATTAGTTGCATAAAAATTCAGGTTATGACTCAGGCTGTTATTAGGAAACATGAAAACAGTGAAAAGTTTTGTTTCGCTCTCTAATACAAACTCTCAAGGTCTCTTTTTGAGAGAACAGAAGGGACATGGCATCTCATTAGGGGTAAAATTCAATTCAGATCAGGTTCTCATGGGCTGGACTTGATGATGAATATATTTTAAAAAAGAAGAAGAAGGAGGGGGAGGGGGAAGGGGAGGGGGAGGAGGAGGAGGGGGAGGAGGAGGGGGAGGAGGAGGGGGAGGAGGAGGAGGAGGAAAAGAAGAAGAAGAAGAAGAAGAAGAAGAAGAAGAAGAAGAAGAAGAAGAAACAACATACCACTCTGTGCTTGCCCACACCCTGCAATGCCGTGACGGCATCCCCCAGGCTCCTTCCCTCAGCGGGGTTGGGAGTCCAGTACTTGCTAATGCAATGTTGCAAGAACCCCAGCAGAAGCATCTTCTCAAATGAAAATATATTCCCCAAACCAAAGTGCTGACAAAACCCGTTCTGCAGCACATCACGCTGGAAAACAATACAGTGGAATCCTATCAAGTGGATGGCTCCTAATGAACAAGTCAGCTTTCTGAAAAGTTCCAGATAAAGCACTGCAATTGTTTCAATGGCTTAGCGTCATCGACTGTTAGGGGCGCTGGATTTATCTTCCCCAATTTGGCAAATTCCGAGCCCTAGAAAGGAATCGCATTCCCATAACGACCCGGGAGACCAGGGGGCTCTTCAAGGCCAATACTGGCAAGGCTTCCTCCCTCTGCAGCCACCATCCCTCCATCTGGCCCAGCTCAGATCTGAAAGCCCAGTTTACAAAACAGCACCAACCAGACTCCAAGTTAGAATTTAAGACACCCCTCAGAGTGCTAAGGGTTTCAGTTTCTCCAGAGGCTCCCTGAAGACCCAGGCCCAGGGTGCATTCCTAAACTCATACTTTCCAGATGGCACAGCGGGCCACACCTACCCAATCCTAGATCCAGCCATTCAGGTAGTCTGGGTGTTGGGTAATTTGGGGTATTTTACGGGCTGCCAGGCAGGGGAGTTTGGGGTGGTGGTGGCCTGTGCCTCACAGAATGCCAGGCGACCCCATCGTCACCTCAAGTGCAAGAGTCACACCCTCACCTCAACAGATTTCATTCCTTACTTTTCTCCAGCGCAGAAATGCTGAAAACATTAATTTGTCAAAACTCTGAAAGCTACAGACCTGAGCCAACAAGGAGAGAAGCAATCAAGACTTTCTCATCAGAGGAGGCAGACGGCCCCAGTGTCCTATCAAATTTAGTCCAGAATGTATTTCGCCATTATCGTAACTATGCCCTTCAGCTGCCACACAGTTTCAGGAATGGAGCACTAATACATTCTGCGGCATAGTCTCTTTATGGGGAGGACAGGATCCTGGTGCCCCTTGACAGAGAGAGAAGAATGTAGCATAATGCAACAGAACATTTTTGAAATGCTAATGCACGCTCCCGCAACTTAATTTTATTTTTTTCTTATTGGCTTTTTATATGACATTTCACAGTCCCGTAGCCTCCACAGCTAGGTCTGCGTCGTAAAAATGACAACACAGTGATTTAAGGAGGAGAGCCCATCAGTGTGAAATGGATGGTGGGCTTTTAAAGTATCCGTTTAGCACCTCTTACCTGGGGTCAATGTTCATTTTCAATACATCATTAAAGCATCCTGTTAAATCACTCAGAGAGTGTCCGCGTTCTTCCTCCCCACATCCATGTTGGATCACGGAGATAATGAAGTGGAACCCTGCAGGAAGGGCCATGTGAGGCGTGCACACTCTGTTGAGTTGGGCGCTTGCAAGGAAGGTTGACCTGATTTAAAGACTTGGAGAGGGAAGGAGAGAGAGAAGAAGACCAGGTGTGTGGGCAGTGAGATTTCCGTCCCGAAGTCGCTAGTGAGTGACTGATGGCATCAAATGCAGCCTCCTTTCTCCATCAGCTTTACAAGCACAGTGTTCACCAAGCCACTATTTATAAACATCCAAGCTGCACTCCCCCTCTGCAGCCAGCAGCCTAGCAAGATGGGAGAGGAACCACTGTGCCTTATAGAACTCTGCAGATCCCAAAGGCAGCTCTCGGGCAAAGGGTGTTATGAGGTCCATCAGGGCAAAGGCCTGACTTCTAGGGACGGCTTGGACCAGGGCATCCAGCTGATTGTAAACCCCCACGTGGTGTAGGGAAGGCACAGCTTTGACCGACTCTGTGTTTAAAATCCATTTTCTGCACTGTAGCCTGATGATCTCACAGCCCAGAGCTCAGGCCACAGCAGATGAAACTCCCAGGAACAGTGAATCCAGCCTCCATTCTTGGTAAACTATGCTCATTCTAGGCCCACTGAGTGGATTTTTCCTGAAATACCCTTTTGTTCCAATCATCTGATTATCAATACCAGTGTTTCTGGCATCTGTTCCCAAAGCAAAGCCCCCTTTAAAAAACTTGACTTAAGACCAACTGGAAAGAAGACATCCGGATGGCCAACAGGCACATGAAAAGATGTTCAACGTCGCTCCTTATCAGGGAAATACAAATCAAAACCACACTCAGATACCACCTCACGCCAGTCAGAGTGGCCAAAATGAAGAAATCAGGAGACTATAGATGCTGGAGAGGATGTGGAGAAATAGGAACCCTCTTGCACTGTTGGTGGGAATGCAAA
>NW_026057577.1:26563703-26586448 GCF_023721935.1 Panthera uncia | reverse complement strand
CCCCCACTCCCCACCCCCCGCCCACAGAGCTGGCAGACACAGCACATCAGTGACACTGTTCTTTTGTTCTGGGCCTGGGTGTGGCCCAGACGCCTTCTCAACACAATGCAGTTTGGTGCACACGTTGAACCACTGGCCATCCCTGCCACCGAAGGCACAGTGAGCTGACCAAGAGGTGAATGCTGGTGTCCCAATGTCATACCAACACCTACAGTCCAGGTTTCACAAACCAACTTTCTTAATTAAAAAAATAATAATGTATTTTTAATTATTTTAATTAAAAAAATAACCCTGAGACCTACTTTAGGGTTGCCACTTTTTCATTTGGCCAAGTAAGGACAAGTAGCTTTTACTATTACCAAAACCTCATAAAAAGGTGTAAGTTAGAAAGGAAATAATTTCAGACTAAAGGAAAAGCACTCGCGCACACACACACACACACACACACACACACACCGTTGGGCCTGCTGGTTTGGTTAGTGGAGGGGAAGGCCTCGCCTGGCCCAGCCAGCTTTGTCTCCTGCCTCGAGTGCCTGGCCTCTCAGTGTGGCCCCGTCACTTTGCACAGCTGCGGGTGGCTGCAGAGAGGGCAGGTGAGCTGGCCAGTGAGTTAGGACTGTGCACTGTGACCTTTACAACAGTAAGGAGAGCCCCTGAGACACACATGTTGGAGCCATGCAGGTGCTTTCTGGAGGGTTAGAGCATGTTTTGATTGAATTCAAGCATTCTATCGAGTGGTTTACAACAGTCAGCAAACAAAGATAGCTTTTAGAAATACGGGCAAAGCTTCGAAAGGCCAGGACCTAATCTAGAAAAGCAAATACCCTTGACATCATTCGGAGCTGCGTTTGGGGTTCCACAGCCCTGAACACCTGGCTCACGGGGCTTGAGGTGCCCATTGGCACAAGTGTGGGGTGTGAGCTACCCTCCCCAGGAGTCGTGGTTGCACGTGCTTGCCCAAAGGAGCCACAGCCCTTCGCACCCCTGCCAAGCCAGTGAAGTTTGAAGGTTTGGGAAGGCATCTCCTGTGTCTAGTGACCTTCCTGGAAGCTTCCATTCTGTTCTCTGGACCCCCTCCCCTGCCCCAAGCAAACCATGCCCCCACGAGCTAGCATAATCTAGCAGCATCCTGAGTGTTAATGACTGATAGCCATGGTAGGCTTTACTTTCCCAGGCTCACTTCAACTATGAAGCGAGCCTTCAGTGATAGACTCAGACATCTGTTGGCAGGAAAGCCCTGCCCGACCACAGGTGCCCGAGGCCTCGCTGTGGCCCTGCTGCCTCCCTTGTGCTGATTGGCTGAAGCGTCAGAGAGAGGATCCACTCTGAAACCTTTTCCTAGTAGTAGCTCCTCTTTGGGCCTCAGCTACCTCCCCTGTGAGATAAGCATGTGCTCCCTACCAGCCACTTCATGGGGCTTACATGGCTGTGGGTGTGGAGATGCTATGCGGTGCAGCATTATCACCTGGCCTGTGGCCCTCTGGAGCCTGGCCTGGGAGAGGCCCTGTCAGCCACCCCGTTAAGCTCTGGGGTACCTAAGCCTGTTCTCCTCCACACCTGCCCCCTTGCCTTTCACTCCTTTCCCTCCCCTCCCTAGCAGGACCTGTTGAACCAGAATCACCGGGTTTCCTGCTACTACTGTCCATCTTCCAAGGACAGTGGTCCTGCAATGGGGTCACAGAGACCCCAGGGCTAGAGCCAATGCAAGGACAGGAACTCACCCTGCCCAGCCAGCGGATCAGACCCTTCACCTTTGGGACTTATGGCAGCTTCCTCCGTGCTCTCCAAGGGCACTGGGGGAGGTGACACGCCTACCCCTTTCTCATTCCTACGGGGGTGAGCAAGGTCATGGCCTTCCTCTAGCCATTACTCTGCACCAGTGACCCCCCACCACCACCACTACGACTTCGGCTGCCACAGGCTGACCATGGGAGGGTCCTGGGCCTACTCCAGAAGGGAACATGCCCAGCTCCCAGGCAAGCAAAGGACAAGGATAGATGGTGTCCTTTGCTTTCCGTCACCAGGGACCCCCTACTTCTTGGTCAGTGAGGGGCCAGGAAGAGGTGGGCCCCACCCCCCCTTCTCACAGAAGGACAGTCCTGAAGGCCTGGCCCTACTGAATTTCCCGGGCTCTGCTGACACCATTGCTGGCCCACTGCCTTCTCTGTGAGGGGAGCCAGTGTGGAGGGTAGCTCTGGGGGAGGGGGCTGAGGCCGGGCTGCTAAGTGGACCCTGTCCAAGCCAGCCAGGCCTGTGGCCCACCAGGCAGCTGCCTCGGCTGCTCTTCAGCCAGAAGCGGGCCAGGCCTCCTCCGGAACCACATACATTTAATGGGCACATTTCCCTGGTTCCCGCACCTCGTGTGCAGGAGCTCATTAGACCAGGTTATTTCAGGATAAGACAAAGCCATTCAGCCCACGACTCCCAGCCTATCTGCAGTACTGCCGTGACAAATGAAACTCATCTTCAGCCCCCACAGTCAGTGCCCTGGAAACCATGCTCAGCAGCCACATTGACCACACGTGCTGTGGTCTGTGAAATCTGTGTTTGCACACAGAAGCCTCCTCCCCCGGCCACATGCTCAGACAGTTCCATCCAGCATCCGGCAGGCCCACGGTGCTGTGTAGTCACACCCTTAACAAGAGGTCACGTGCCTCATTGTGGGCCTGGGTGGGGGCCGCATGACCAGGATTGGCAGGGCTGCTGGCAGCCTCTGGGGAGAGCACATTTTGGCCGGAGTCATTCAACAATCCCCCTTGCAGGAGTGGACATGAAGGGGGAGGGAGCTACAGCAAAATGAGGCTGCTCGGCGGCGTGTCTCCACCTCACTGTTGGGGGCAGCGTGGTCCTGCCATGGATAAACCAGAGCTCAGCCGCCCTGCAGCCCTGAGCCATTCCCTTCAGGTCTCTGAGCCACAGGATCAGGCTCCTACCCTACCAGGTGTGTAGCTGAGGATGGGCTCCCTCCTGTGGGGCCCATGCACAGGGGCCTGGAAAATCCAGGCGGCCACGGTCCATGGCCTTCTCCTGTCTCTCTGCATCTAGCCTGCCTCTTCTCCCTGCTTCAGTCAGCAAGCTCATTACCTCTTGACTCAGCTGATGTTTACTGGGATGGATGGGTCTGTGTGGGATGCAGGTGAAAACCAGGCAGACAGAGTTCCCACCGCTCTTGACCTGCCTACCCTCACCCCTACGCCACCGCACCCCAATTGGTGCCTCCTTCTCAGCTGACATCGGCGCATGTGGGGGCCCGTTGACCTGGTCTCCACAGAACGTGGCACGGGGCTTGCGATCGTGCTTTGTTTCGAACATGAGCTGCAAGAGGATATGACCACATGGGCAGCCTGGGAAACTTCAGGCAGGTGTGGCAGGCAGAAGGGCAAGGGGCTGTGTCAGCTCCCCTGGGGGCTCCAGACTATCCCCAGGTGTCGGTGAGTGCCTACAACATGGGTCTGGAACAGGCTTCTGGCGTGGCTCTGGCCTGTGGCTAGGGGGGTGGAGGGACAGCCAAGCTAAAAGGCTTGAGGAAAAGGAGGTGACCACACCCTGGGGACAAGAGGCTGAAGGAAGGAGAAAGGACGGTGAGGGTTGGGCCCGGTGAGGGGGGACTGGCCAGGGAAGGTGAGGGACGGTCCAGGCCATCTAGGCTGGAGGTCCCGTAGTGATCATTGTACCGGGACCACAAGAGCTCAGGCTAGCCCCAGCCAGGAAGAGCCAGGGGTCAGGCCACAACCTGGGACTGCACGAGGTCTGGCTCCCCACAGGCACTGAGGCTGCAGGCTAGTGTGAGCCACCGTAAGAAGAGGTGGATGGATTTCCATATCCAGCCACACTGTATCGGTGTAGCTGAGCACTTAGCTGGGTTCTGAGACAGAAATTCCACTCTCCTGAAGCACCGTGGGCTTAACAAAAGGAACTCGTGGCCACCGATGACTCCCAGTGCTTCTCAGGGACTGCTGTGCTGTCCCCGTGGTCTGCAGGGAAACCGTGGTGTGCGGCGTCCGTGGGCCTGAGGGCCGGTGAAGGCCTCCTGGTGTCAGGGTCACATCCCCACCTCCGGCCTTCCTGAGACCCCTGCAGATGAGGGCTCTGGTGCACACCGGCAGGGGTGCAACCAGAAACAGCTGGGACCAGGACCTGCTGTCAGCTGCTTGGCATGAACTAGTTTCTCCAAACCCTTCCCTTCCTCATGGGCTGAAGGGGAGGTGGGAGGTGAGGCTGTGCAGGGTCATCTTGCTACAGATGGGGTTATAGTGGGCAGGAAGGGCTGCCTCACAGGGGTGCTTCAGGCAGCCAATGTCAGCATAAAGCAAGACACCTGGGGGGTGAAACTGGGGTGTCTGGAGATGGAGAAGTGGCGACGGGGCAGTGCTGGTCCTGGGGTATCTGCGTGGTTTGTTCATCTGTTTGGCATAAGAGACATAGTCTCGACTCCCTAGAACCCAGATGATTATTTTATCCCAAAGACTTCCACCTTTGAACCTGAACCTGGGCCTGTTTTTGCAATGCACAAAAAAGAAACCTTGCCCGGCCTTGCACAGCTTTGGCTGCAGGTTCCTGACGTGGGCTGCGTCCCAGGGACAACCCAAACATGTCTCCACACTGGGCTTGCAGGCCTCCTGACATGGGAGCCAAGTGTCAGCGTGCTGGCTTCTGCTGTAGTGTCCCCCCACCCCTGAGCCAGGGGTGCAGGGACCACTGCAGCAGCTGCAGCCTGCATGAAACTGTTCAGTTGTAAGTGTAAAGTCATTTGGTGCTGTAGCCACAATCAGAACACACATGAGACGGACATCAAGGGGTCCCTACCGCTGCTAGGAACACTGGTGCCAGGACCGAATCCCAGAGGCTTCTCTTGCCCGCCTCCCCCAGCCTGGCTGAAGGGCTCCGCAGAAGGGTGCAGAGACACTAACTCTTAATGTTTATTTATTTTTGAGAGAGAGACATAGAGCTCTAGAGCGGAGGGGGCAGAGAGAGGGGACGCAGAGGAACCGAAGCAGGCCCCAGGCTCTGAGCTGTCAGCACAGAGCCTGAAGCCGGGCTCGAACTCACGAACCATGAGTAACATCATGACCTGAGCCAAAGTCAGATGCTTAACCAACTGAGCCACCCTTGGGCCCCACGTTTAATTCTTAAATTACCTTTCTCTGACCTGTTAGCTGCTAGATTTTCTTCTTGTATTTATAACTGCTCCCCTCTCTCTCTCTAACCCCAGTGCACTAAAACGGGGCACCAGGAAGTAAAAAACAGTGCACTGAACTGCAGGGTGTCAGTCCTGCCACCGTTAAGTCTCTGGGCCTCGGTTTCCCTGTCCTTTACATGAGGACGGCTCTGCCAGGGGCCTGAGACCCAGGGCTGCCCACCCTACAGAAATGCTGGGTGGCTTACCCGCCAGGCATCTTCTGCCAGGGGACGGCTCCCCTACATGGGGACTGCAGGCCAGTTCTCTGATTTTAGCCCAGCGAACGATGCTTTTTCTTAAGTTGCAGAAGGTAATATGTTAAACCTTTCATTTATTTGCTATCCTTATGATTCCTTGTTGAAACCTCTCCATTTTCGAGGGTTTGTGTGCTGAGGCAGCTCTGCCTCTGAGGCTCTCAGGGACCTCCTCTGGGTCCCGGGCAACGGCCACACCCATTTCACCCTCAGACACCAGAGATGTATTTGCATAAGGCTGAACTCCCCCGTGAGGTGGTGCCAACACGGCCGGCAAACATGAGAAAGCCAGGACGCTGGTGGAGCATGGCAAGGAGTTCCTTTGGGCTCAAGCTAAGTGTGGGCTCTGGAAGAGAAGGCTGGAAGTCAGGTGCCGGTGGGGCTTAAATGCCAGGCAGGTGGGAGGGAAGGGGGCCTGCACGTGGAGACCTTTCCCGGGAAGAGGCTGCTGTTTCCACCAACAATGAGGTCCTATGTGGAAGCAGTCCCGAAGGAGACAAAGAGAAAGCAGGGGACGCAGAGGGGCTCCGGGGGCAGTTTGGCTGTAACTGTAAAGAGAGGAGAGGTGAATGAGATTTTGGCTCATTCATCCCTAAAATGGACCGTTCACTCAGCCAGCCTGCAGCCTCCGCGTGTGCCTGGCAAGGCAGGCGCGATGTCGGGCGCGGCGAGAAGCAATTTGCCGTGGGTCAAGATGTGGAGATTTCCAAACTGACAGATGGCAGAGGAGTCTTTGGAGGGGAAACCAGAGGCATTTTTCTTACCGAGATCTGTCCTTGGACAAAGCATATATTATAGGGTTCTCTCTGAAAGATAATTTAAAGAACCTACCCAAGACAAAGAGAGAGATAAATATCCTATGTAAGGAAAAGAGATTTCTCACATCCAGATATTTTGGTGCCATGCATCTTGCCTGACACAAGGAAGGTTCCAGCAAAGGCAAATGAGTTGGTTTCTGTGTCACAACTACAATGATCATAACAGCCACTCTTTTAAGGGTTTCCCCTCCCCCCTCACCTGCCTGCATCAAGACCCCACCACCACCACCGGGCGCAGCAGGCAGGTCCACCAAGGCTGGTGTTGACAGGAGAGCATGATGGCCGAGGCCCTGTGTAAGGTTTGGCCTTGTTGGGCCAGGGCAAGGGAAGAAGAGCTTCCTCTAATCCCGTGGTATAACCACTCAGGTGCGGATTCAGACAAGGCTGTATCCTCATGTGCCTACAGGCCCTGCCTAGGACGGGCCAGTGGGAAGACATGCATTGTCAATAGATAAAATATTTGAGGGCTGTACCAATCCCGTCGTTATTGCTAACATAACTTTTGACATGTGGGGCCACTTTTGACATATGGGGCCGGATAATTCTTTATTGTGAGGACTATTCTGTGCGTTGTAGGATGTTTATTTAGTAGCATCCCTAGCTAGTAACCACACTAGACGCCAGCAGGGAAACACCACCTCCCTCAGTCCTAACAACCAAAATTATCTCCAGACATTACCAAATGTCCCAGGGCGGGGTTTGCAAAATCGCCTTAGGTTGAGAACTGCAAACCTGTGCCAAATGGGCTTTCTCTTGTCCTTCTGCCATGAAGAGCACTTCCTCTCATCTCCTTCTGCAGCCCCCTTCTGTTCAGAAGCACAAAGCCTCTGCCTTTTCAGAAGCCAGTCCCCCCCCCCACTTACTCTCTGGGGGCTCCCTGCTCTCACTCACTCAGAGGCTTTTCTTCTAAAAGCACCCCTCCTCTCTTCTGCATCATGCATTTCTCCCTCTCCATTTGTATCTTCCCCTGGGCTCACAAACACGACACCTGGGGAAAAAAAAATTCTTTCCATTTCTCTGCTCCCCTTCTTGACAGAACTCTTGTAAAGAACTCCTGTTCGCTCCCAGTCCATTCCAGAGATGACTTTATTCCCTAGTGCTCTAATGAAATTTTAGTGATTCCATATGTCCAGGTCCCAAAGGCCCTCCCTGTCACCACAGCCCGTGATCAAACCTGAGTCCTGGTCTGACCAGAGCTCCTGACAGCACCAGACACAGGGAACCCACAGGTTCCTGCTCAGGGTCTGTATGACTCTGCTCATCCTCCTCCATGAAACCTTGGTGGGTCCCAGGCCTTACTTCTCAGGCCCCTCCCCTCTCCGCATAGTCCCCTGTGATCTCTCTTGGTCCCGTGGTTTTAAATATCGCTTAGACATCGATGGATCCCAACATCTTATCCCTGGGCTGGACCACTCTTCTGAGCCCCAGACTCATGCAGCCAACTGCCCACCCCTCTGTCTACCAACCACCATAAAACAGAACCTGGGTTGTACCTAAAAGGTCTGCTCTTTCTCCCTCAGCCTTTCAGCAAATGGAACCAACAGCTGCCCAGTTTTTCAGGCCAAAACCCCAGTAATAATCATCCTCGATCCCTCCATCCAGTCAGTTGGCAGATCTGTTGGCCCTGCCCCCCAACATGTGTCCCAAATCCGTCTGTCTCTCAACATCTCTGCGGCCACTGCTGTGACCCAAGCCACCAACCCCCAGACCACAGGCCCCTAACAGATCTCCCTGCTTCCTCTGCTGCCTGTTCTGTCCACCCTCCACCCCTTCCTGAGTCCCAGCTGGCCCACCTCCTCCCCCAGCACCAGGCCTCCCCCAGCCAGTCACAGCAGTTTCTTGCCAGTATGTGCTCTAGGGGTGAGCACGAGACTCAAATCTGGCTAATGAAACCTGAGGGGAAGTCCGCACGGGACCTTCCTTGTCCTTACAGCTCACACACCAGGAAGAGGCCCTCCTCCCACCGTACGATGTAGTGCCTGCCTGCGATGCCCAGAACTGTCCAGTATGGCTGCACACTGTGGGCTGTGGGGCAGAAGAAAGAGAGCCCAAGGGCCTGATGACATCCTGGACACACGAATGAACCTACCCAGGGCCTCCCCCTTAGGGAGATGACAGTCTTTCCTTATCAGTCAGCCCCGTTTCCACTCAGGGTTAACGTAGTTGAAGATGTCTCAGCCTATGCACAGGTTGTCTTTACAAGCATACATCAGGGCCCTGGGTGGCTCAGTCCATTGAGCAGCTGACTTTGGCTCAGGTCACTATCTCACAGTTGGTGAGTTTGAGCCCCACATAGGGCTCTGTGCTGAGGGCACAGAGCCTGCTTCAGATCCTCTGTCTCCCTCTCTCTCTGCCCCTCCCCGCATCATTTTCTCTCTCTCTCTCTCTCTCTCTCTCTCTCTCTCTCTCTCTCAAAATAAATTTAAAAAAAAGAAAAAACATAAATCAGACCACTTGAGTCTCCTGCTTAAGATGCTCCAAGGGCTTCTCGTGCAATAAAACCCAAAGTCCCCACCATTGCCGTGAGTTCCTGCCGGCCTGGCTCCTGACCTTCAGCCTCACCTCGTACCACTGCCCCCTGAGGCCTCCTCTCTCTGTGCTTCCCTTTCCCTGCCTGTGCCCATAGCATCACCATCCAGTGAGGGGCAGGGCTCCTCCAAATTCCAGCCCTGCACCCCCTGTGCCAAGGCCCAAACCAGGCTGCTAGGGGCCAACACGCCCCCACCCCACTGACCTCCTTTCCTTCCAACAGATGGATTCACTGAGCTCTCTGCCATGTTAATACTCAGTGACCAAAACTATGGCTGCTGCTTCTCAGATGGGCCTTAAAACTAGAACACAGGGGGTTACCCAGGGGGAGGACAGAGTCTGTCTATAGTTCACCCTGGACCAGGAAGTGGTGGGCCAAGGTCCTCAGGAGGCCTGCTGGTCAGGAACAGAGGCTGTGAGCCATGTTTCCTTTAAAAAATTTTTTGTTAATGTTTTTATTTTTGAGAGAGAGAGCATGCATGAGTGGGAAAGGGGCAGAGAGAGAGGGAGACAAAGAATCAGAAGCAGGTATCAGGCTCTGAGCTGTCAGCACAAAACCTGACGCAGGGCTCAAACCCATGAACCGCGAGATCATGACCTGAGCTGAAGTCGAACGCTTAACTGACTGAGCCACCCAGGTGCCCCGAGTCATATTTCCTTTAAAGGCAGAAACTGCCAGGAGCTCCATGGGTGCTGGGAGCGGCAGAGCCCTCGGCCAGGCTCAGGGACCCCCCCCAATCAGGAATTCATCAGAGCTGTGGCACACTCAGGAAGATTGGAATTGAAACAAAACAAATACACTGATGTAAGCTGTTCTCCAAAATGGCTTGCTTGTGCCTGTTTACCCAATGCAGCCATGACTTAGCGTTCTCCGGAGACTGGATAATTAAACAGAAAACGCACTATACTTATTTACGCTCTCACAAGACCCGATGGCTTCTCCCTGTTGAGTGTGTGAAGCCGGGTTTATGCTCAGAGGCCGTGGCCCACACCGCAGGGTGGAGGTGGGTAAGGCACACATCAGGGTTGGGCACCCCCCCCCCCCCGCCTCTGTCTGGCTTCAGCCGCTTGGACTGCCTGCTGAACACTCCTCGGCCTTCAGGGCCGTAGGGAGAGCAGCCTGGAAAATGGAGACTCCTGTCTGTCCCTCTTCCTGAGGCTTTTTAGTAACAGGAATGCAATTGTTAAGAAATCCCCTTCAAGCCTTTTTCACTGAAGGGGCCAAGGATATGATCATAGTCTACATTTCAGAGCAAATGCCTGAGGAAGGGTTAGAGGGTTATCAGTCAAGACAGAAACAGCACATCAAGGCTCCAGCCCACCCCACCTCAGGAAATATCATTGTATTACGCAAGAGGTCAAGCGAGGAGCACAGGAGGGAGTCAGTCCCGACACCCCTTTCGCAGGGTTCTTCATCTGAATGGTGACACCCCTTTCGCACGGCTCTTCATGTGAATGGTGTCCGAGCCCCGTCCCTTCCTCTACCCTCCTTCCCCACACTCACCACCTGCCTCTCCCTCAACTACAGCCCCAGCTTCCTAAATGGGGTCTCTGCATCCTTTCCTCCCCCGCAGCAGCCCATTGGCCTGGAGTGATCCTTCTAGTATGCAAAGCAGATCACATCCCTCCCTGACTCAAAATCCTCGAATTACCTTCCATTGCCTTAAATGAAAATCCTCAGGTCTCCCGCTAAGAAACCGTGGCCCTGCCTGTTCTGCCTGGCTGTGCAGCACCTCTCTCACTACAGGGGTGCCACACACCCCCACATTGTTCCCTGTGCTTCAGACACACTGGCCTTCTTCAGTTCCCAGAGCACTGTAAGCCCCGTCCTACCTCAGGGCCTTTGCATGAGCTGTGCCTCCGACTACGTTGCCCTTTCTCCTATTCTTGGTCTCTCTGGTTTCTCCTCTCAGGGATATCCACTGAAATGGCTCCCACCCAGACTTCTCCCACCACTCCCACTCACATCTTATAAGGCCTCCTTGCTCTTCTCTCTCTTGGCATCCTTCCTTCCCAGGCACAGCACATATTATCCTGGGTCATTTATTTACACATTCTCTCCCAGCCTACCGCGAAACCCCTCTCCCTTGGACACTAATAGCGAAAGCAGTAGAAACAGCTGTGGGAGGAGAGAATAAGGTCTCTGGACAGAAGCTGTTTCGAGCATTGGAACAGGAATCGGATCTCCTCCTGTCAGAGGATTTTGAGGGTTCCTGACCTGAATGACAACCTCTCCAAGGCCCCTTCCATGTCTCATGACAATTTCTTCTGTGGAAATACATTAACTTACATTTCTTTGTCTTCTGAAGGGGTGTATTAGGTCCCTCAACACCAAATGCTGTAGAGACCCAACATCTTAGTAGCATGATGGAGTGAAGACCGATTTCTCATGCTCATCAGATCTGGTGGGCTCAGGCAGCAACAAAGAGACTGTGTTATTTGCTTTCACAAAATGCACGACCACATGATCTCCGTGAGAGAAGAGAGTGTGGGTAATGACTGCATGAATCAGAGCGCTCCAGAGAACCAGAAACCAACAGGATGCATGGATGGATGCATGGATGCATGGAGAAAGACAGTATTATAAAGAATTGGCTCACAAGATTGTGGAGGCTAACATCCCAGCGTCTGCAGTTGGTGAACTGGAGACCCAGGAGAGCTGGTGCGTTAAGGCCCAGTCTAAAAGCCAGAAGGCTCAAGACCCAGGAAAATAAAATACTTCAGTTCAAGTCCAAAGGCAGGAAAAGACCCATGTCCCATCTTGAAGGCAGTCAGGGAGAAGGAACTCAAAACACTAAGCACTAATACTAGTAATAGTAAATGAATATAAGAACACTCAGTCTTTTTGTTCTACTTAGGTCTTCATTTGATTGGATGAGGCCCATGGACCTTAGGAAGGGCAGTCTGCTTTAGTCAGTCAACTGATTCAAATGCTAATTTCAACCAGAAACATTCTCACAGACACACCCAGAATGTTTAACCAACTCTCTGGGTTTCCCATGGCCCAATCATGTGATACAGTTAGCCATCACAGTCATTTGGGGGGTTGCTTGATGAAGCATGTTCACATCCCTCTGGTCAGAACCATGGGGTGCCTGGGTGGCTCAGTCAGTTAAGCGTCCAACTTCACATGAGCTCATAGCTCATGAGTTCGAGCCTTGTGTCGGGCTCTGTGCTGACAGCTCGGAGCCTGGAGCCTGCTTCACATTCTGTGTCTCCCTCTCTCTCTGCCCCACCCCCACTCATGCTCTGTCTCTCTCTCCTTCAAAAATAAATAAACATTTTGGGGCGCCTGGGTGGCTCAGTTGGTTGAGCGTCCGACTTCGGCTCAGGTCATGATCTCATAGTTCGTGAGTTCGAGCCCCGTGTCAGGCTCTGTGCTGTCAGCTCAGAGCCTGGGGCCTGCTTCAGATTCTGTGTGTCCCTCTCTCTCTGCCCCTCCCCCACTCTGTCTCCCTCTCTCTTAAAAATAAATAAACATTAATTAAAAAGAAAAAAAAGGAGAAGGTCACATCACACAGGGGCTCCTTGGGAGTGAGTCATGGGTCTGTCTCCTGCTCTGGGCACACAGGAAGGGCTCTACCAAGAGAGGACAGTCACGCTGTGCAGGAGCCAAGGTCTCTCCATGGGTGTCTATGGGCAGGCTTCAGGTACCTTCTCTCCCCACCCCACTCCTAACACTTGTCCTCCCTGCTATGCCACAAGCTCCAGGTTAGCGGGCACTGAGCCTGTTCTGCTTGCCGGTATGTTCCCACTATATCCTGGCACATAGTAGGTGCTCAATAAACAATTATTGACTGAGCACCACCCGAATGGTTCACTTGCTTAAAACTACTTATCAAGTCCCTTCTTTGTGCCAGGGATTATATTAGGCCCTCTGAGGATCCAAAAGAGATAATAGAGGTATGATCTTTGTCTGCAGCTTACCAAGGTGTTTGTTTACACCCAAGAGCAGAGTTAATAACTAAACTGTAAACAGTGGTTGCAGCAACACCAAGCAATGTAAGTCAATTGAAAAAGTAAATTATACACAGATCTACCGGTAATTAACAAGTTTATTGCCATCCCCAAAATTAAGCAAGCAGGAGGGGATATGACAATGACAGAAAAATTGAATCAGATTATGCCTGAAGAAACAGGATATTTTGGACGCATGCAGGTCTGGCCGGTCCAGAGCCACCTGTGCAGGCCAGACATGCTCCAGTGCTCAAAATGTGCATGTCAGAATGAAAGGCCCTAAATAGGCAACCAGCTCCCAGGCCCTGGCCACACAGTTTCAGCAGATTCGGGCAAAGAGCTCCGAGCAGCAGGCTCTGGTGGAGGGAAACAGAGGACACAGCACCCCAGAGCACCTTCCCACAGGGCAAGCCAAAACAGCCCTACCCTGTACACGCCTGTGAAGCTATCCGGTCCAGGAGGTGCTGAGATGTTGCCTGTCCCCTACGCGTTCAGGAGACATGGGGTATGCACCCTCTCCCTTTGTTTCTGTTCCACCCCCCCACTTCACGGTGTGACCCTGGTCTCAGGAATGAGACCAGGTCAACAGAGTTTGCCAAACAGGTGCCACACCTACTGTGGTGGCTCCCAGGTCACCTGAGGGGCTCTTACCAGAAGCACATTATTTTACGAGGAGAACAGGGTGAGAAGAAGCTGCAGCTACAGAGATGTGTCTAAGCGCCTGGCCGGGGGTCTCTCCAGGTTATCCTGATTCCCAAGTAGGCTTCTGAGCCTGGGTTGGCCTTTCGAGGGTATTTCGACATGCAGGCAGGTTGATTGAGCTTTTGACAGAGTCTTTCCACCAAGAGCATCATTTGAAAAATGGCAAAAGTCCAGGTAGGAATGTGTTCCATTAGTGCATTTCTAACATAAGAAAACGAATGCGGACTTGACAATAATTCGAGAAATTTAATTTCTGTTGCTGTGAAGCACCAGAATCCTGCTTGAGAGGGTGCTGATGGTTTTATGAGTGTCTCATCGAGTTCAAGTCAGTGTGAGAAATAGCGCCTGTGATTAAGGAAAAGCTGTAATAGGAACTAAAACCCAATTCTCCAGAGACTGAAATTTTATGGCCGCCTGCCTTCGGGAAGGGTGTTAGCCTTGCTTATGGTGGGCCCATTAATCCCCTGTGGCCTTCTCTTCTCTCCAGGCTCCAAGGAACAGGGAGAGCCTGTGTGCAGGGAGGAGGCTGAGGGCTGGTGTCCACAGCGTCTTGTGTCTGGGAAGCCAGGTGTTTTACTGCTCTGGTTGGAAGGACCTAGAGAGCCAGGCAGGTGTTTCCCCAGAAGACTGCTGTCAGCTGGACTTGGCCTCGAGCCCACCTACTGTGTGCCAGGCACCGTGCTAGGCGCCAGGGCACCAAACAGCCCTGGGTTCACACTGCCGGACACGCGCCTAGTTAGTACACCGGGAAGGTCTGTCCTGTGCTAACCAAGCCATGATGGTGTCGACGGTGATTTCAATGTGACCTGTGCCACCTCATCCATGGGAAAACAAGGGGAAGCCACGGATAGCAGAAGGCCTGGCCCATAGGGAGGTAGATGTCCCAGGGTGTGAGGAACCCCCCACTGCCTTCCCCTCCCGTGATTCCCTACCAGCCAGCCCTCTAGGGCCAGCTCTTTTTTTTTGTCTGTTTATTTATTTTGAGAGAGAGAGTGCACATGTGCACCCACGCAAGTGGGGGAGGGGCAGAGAGAGAGAGAGAATCCAAAGCAGCCTCTATGCCCTGCGCAGAGCCTAACACAGGGCTCAATCTCATGACCCTGGGATTGTGACCTGAGCCAAAATCAAGGGTCAGACGCTCAACCGACTGAGCTACTCAGGCACCTGTCAGGTGCCAGTTCTTACAGCAGGGACATCATCTCTCTGTGGGTGCCTTTCCCCAGCTGTGCCAGACGAGCTCCCCCTGGGCCCCTCGGACCCACAGCCCAGCCCTCCTTCACTGCCTCCACGCACTCTGGGCACGGGGCAGATCTTGTTGCCTGGGCCCCCAGAAACCTTGGCAACCTTCCCAAAGAGTAGCCCTTGGGACCGCAGGTGGTGAGGCGTGTGGGAGCAGCAGAGCCACAGCCAGCAGCCGGAAAGATCCCTGGGCGGCCCCCGTGCAGGCCGTTGCCCCGGAGGGCTCCTTCACTTCCCTCTCGTGTAACTCTTGGCTCCACAGAGCAGAGTGCAGGTCTGAGCGTAGCTGGGTCCCCTCCTGTACACGTGTGCCCAGGCAGGAGTGGTAGGTGTGTGGTCACTGAACACCGACGAGAGCCAGCTCCACAAATTGCAGGCTGCCTGGTCCTCCTCTCGTCCCCATCGCAATGTGAGGCTCAAGAGGACCATGGAGTCCCCTGTGCTGGGCCATGGCACTACTACCAAGCTGTCCCCCCATAGCTCTCCCAGAGAAGGGCAGGGTCACGGACAGGCTGCAGCAGAATTCTGCTGATTCTGTCTCCACAATGTCGTCACCGTGCACCATGACGAGACTCCAGGGGGAGGCCGGGAAAGGGCAGAGGCAAGACGAGGCCCTCTCTGCATCTCTCTAGCAGTCATAGGGTATCGATCTGTCCAACACACATATGTCCTTTCTGTTGGGACATGTGTTCCCACCTCAGCACACACAGCAACCGGTCCTGCGGTGGCCACAGGGTGCAGGCCTCGCGTGTCGGTCAGTCCTGTGACTGCGTGGTACTCCACCCACCTGGCCCCGGGGATCGCTTCGTGCAACAACCCAGGAGGCAAGTCTGACGATCACAGTTCTCTCCAATGCCTGTTTCCAGGCCTCTCGGGAAATATTGGGTCCCTTCCTCCGGGATCCCATGCACAGGGACACTGTGAGTGTGGGGCCACCACTGGGCATCTTGCAGCCAAATGGAGAGTGCCTTGTTGGGAACCCCAGATGTCTACTGCCTCCTCCATCTGCCTTAGATTTCCCAGTTATGAGAACCAAGACCACCCTCCTTTCTTTTTCCTGATAAATTTCAGCAGGATGGTGTCTTCCAATCTTCAACAAATACCTAAATGTCCATTTATGTTAAACTTTAAGTGGCACCTGAGTGTCTCAGTCGGTTAAGCGTCCGACTTCGGCTCAGGTCATGATCTCACGGTCCGTGAGTTCAAGCCCCACATCGGCCTCTGTGCTGACAGCTCAGAGCCTGGAGCCTGCTTTGGATTCTGTGTCTCCCTCTCTCTATGCTCCACCCCCGCTCACACCCTTTCTCTCTCTCTCAAAAATAATAAATAGACACTAAATAAATATATAAATAAAACCTCAAGATCCCAGAAACATCCCATAAGTTCATCTCTAGGGGCCGAGAGGGCAAGGGTCTCAGAATAGACAAATGGGATAGGCACCAGTGGGCACCATGGTGGTAACGTGGGAGGAGAATGGGGGGCGGGTCAGGGACTGTTCTGACTTCTGTGGTGGTGGAGGCTGTGGGCGGCTTTTGAGCAGGGCTATGACCTACCTTGTGCTCATGAGAACAGGGAAGATCTGGAGGGGTGAGCACACAGGAGGCTGTTGGCATCTGGGGTGGAGAGGAAGGCAAGGATTCAGGGGGCATCCTGAGGGAAGCCACTTTGGGCTTGGCAACCGTTCGTGTTACTTGTACCCCTGTGGGCACGTAGGCCAAGAGCAGAGGCAGATGGCCCTGGGGGACAAGGAAGACACAGCTGGACAGCGCCTGGCAGAAGGGGGACGTCCACTTAGAACAATGTACTCAGCGCCAGACCTCAAAGCAAGATGGGTCCACAGAACCCTCCCAGCCCCAGCCCTCATTTTAGTGATGTCTGATCCGAGTCTGACTGACAGGAAGGGACCTGCCCAAGGCTACTTGGCATGTCACCAGCAGAGCCAGGCCTGAAGGCCAGATGTCCAGAGCCACAGTCCAGAATCTGCTCTGCTCACTCGAGCCGCAGCCCGTGATTGATGCCTCATTTTCCCCCCTGGGAAACGACCATGGGAGGTCGCTTAGCAGGGACGTGGGGCCTGCCCGGGGAGGGTGTGTTGAACAGTAAATAATTGGGAGTAAGGGCAGAAGGAGAGCTTCGGTTGCAATAAATCTTTTCAGAATTTTTAAACTAGTCAGGGAATATTGACATGAATTAAATCCAATAAAACATTCATTTAATTAAACTTTAAGTGATCCAAATATTTGCTGTTTGGTTAATATTTGTGTAGCTGACAGGAGCAGAATTATGATGGTTCTGTCAGTACTCACGCATTCTAATTTTGCATGAGCCTTTCCTACACAAAGTGCACATTTTCACACACACAAGTGATCAGCGAAATCACTCCGGAAGGATGCCGGAACCAATCATCCCAGCGGCCGTCCCACTTGGGGTTTTGCTTTTTGTTTGTTTGGTTTTAGCCCTGTGCTAAACTGTTTGACGTCTATGACTTTTGGGGGCGCCTGGGTGGCTCAGTCAGTTAAGCGTCCGACTCTTGGTTTCGGCTCAGATCATGATCTCACGGTTTTGTGGGTTCGAGCCCCACGTCGGGCTCTGCCTGTCAGCATGAGGCCCACTTGGGATTCTCTCTCTCCCTGTCTCTCTGTCCCTCCCTTGTGCCGTCTCTGTCTCTCTCAAAACAAATAAATAAACTTTAAAAAAAAAATCTATGACTTTGGGGCCACGCGGAGGATCCTACATTGCACATAGGTCTTATTCCAAATGAGACCCCAGCCAACCAGAATACCTCACCTCCCCATCCCCGCCTCCAGACTCTCCCTTTCCATCCACCCAGACAGTCCCCCCATCTTTTAAGGCAGCAGTTGTCAGGCCTCAGGGTACCACGGACACCCCAGGGGTACTTGCTAAAACCAGAATGCCCACCTGCCAACAGAGAGTCTTGTCAGCCTGGGGTGGAGGGGCAGGAATCTGCGTTTCTATCATTTGCGCCCCAGATGTGATGCCGATGGTAGGGGGACCACATCTGGAGAAGAGGAGCCCTGAAGCCCAGGGCGGCCCCGCTTCCTCCAGGGGATGATGCCTGAGTGCCCAGTTCATCTTTCCCTTGTAATTTGACTAGCATTCCAACATACAGAGAAGCTGTAGGTTCCTTTGGTAACATACCCAGCTTATTCGCAAGCCCCACCCACCGCCGTTGGGCAGGAAATAGAACCGAATGTTCAATGCGTTGTAAGGCTTAGTCTGAGCGGGCCATTCTAATAGTCCACATTAAGTAATGCTCTAAGAAAAATGCCTCCGGCCTCCAGTCCCCAGCCGGCATCCTTAGCTGCTTCTGAACCCCAAGCTGACTTCTGACTGTGGACAGAAACATGCCGCTGTCCTAGGCCACCTTCGGTCCCCCCATGCAGACCCCCAATTGCCCTGTCTCAGGTTCTCTTGGCTGAGGTCAGCCCAGGTTCTCCTCGTGGTCTGGGGTCTGATGTCCCTCCAGAACTTGGCCTCCAGCAGCCCCGCTGGCACTACGCACCCTTGGAGGTTCCAGGGACATTTCCTTAGGGCCTCAGTCTGGCAGTCCAGCACAATCTTCAGGCACAGAAGTACACAGCACCTTATGGCCCAGCCAGCATGTGGCCAGGAACCTTTGGACCTCTCCACACCACTAGAGAGCCAAAGGGGCTTTGGCAGATAAACCGGGCTCTGGCTCTGTGCCGTATGTTGTGCTCACCCCGAGGTGGGGGGTAGAAAGGAGGAGGCTTTAGCCCCCTTCCAGAGCCCCCTCACCTACATGCCAACAGGCACACCCTTCCCACCAGCTCCCTATTCTCACAATGCCCTGGGACAAGGAGGGGACGTTCCATACCCCTTCCTGTTTCCACAGAGCCTTGTGGCCAGGGAGCTTCGAGGGTCACTCAATGAGGAGAGGTACCTCCTTCTACACTCAGGGCAACTCTGGGTTCTGAGTCCTGAGGGCCAGCACAGCGCAGAAAGAGTCAAACCAGTGTAGCAAGTCTTCCCTCTCTCTCCCTCTCTCTGTCCCCTCTGAATCTCCAGAGCCTGGGTCTTGCTATAGAGTACGAGTGCCTTCTCTCTCCTGCCCTGAGCAATGAGCCTCATGACTCTGAGGTGGGAGGGCAGCAAACAGGATGTGATTTAAGAGGGGACTTGAAATGCATCACTTTAATGTTTGTAAAATATTATGCCGGTTGCATCTACATCAATCACTCGGTGCTTATCTTTCCCCGTGCGGCTCCTTCCCTGGGAGTCACATTTTTCCTGTGCATGGGTGTCCCCTCTCCACTGGCCTGTTGACTCCTTTCCTTCCCATTTCCATTTTCTCCATTTTTCATCCATCCATCCATCCATCCAACAAGCACTGATTAAGCACCTAGTGTATATCTTGTTCATCTTCATGGGCTCAGGGCTGGGCCACTGCTTGCTTGTGGCAGGGAAAGGGCTTTGCTACTCACGATCTACCCTGACTGCACTTGCTGTCCGGTTCACCTGCTTTGCAGGACATCACACCTGTCTCGGGTTTCACTCCCACCGCCCCCACCTTCTCCTCCCCACACACATTGGCAAGAGGGCACTAGCACAGACATGCTGCCTGGTCACAGCTCAAAAGGGTCTCACCGAGTCAGCTCCCAGCTCTGTGCCTTGCTCCACACCTGGCAAAGGGCCCCAACATTTTTGCTGGCATCCCAGAATAAACACAGATGGCTCCCCAGAGCCAGCCAGCCTGCCTCCCTCAGCTCATGCCCCCTCTGGCTGCTGCCCCAAGTGCCCTGAGTTGTAGCTCTGGGGGATCAGTAGGGAGGAGGCAGTCCTGTCAGTGGGCTGCTGACTCTCCCTCCAAGCCTGATCCCATTTTGGTATGTGAACAGCCTGAGTCTGATGAATTTTCTCATAAATCCTGAAAATTTCTAAAAGCCTGTGATTGCAAGCAAATATTTTAGGCCCTTCCCATTTGCCTAAAGAATGATCAGTCTTAATGCCAGTTATCAAGTATAAAATGGCACGGATTAATAATTTGTACGGCCTGAAGTGCGCTTCGAAAAATTAAAGGCTACAGTGCATGGTTGCTGAACAGCAATCCAAATCCAAGTTCAAAGAATCCTCAGACAGAAACAAACCTTCAAAGGTCAGCCAGTTCGTTCCCCAGACTTCAGACACTGCAACCTTTAAATTGCCCCCAGATGGATGAGAAACCTGTCAGCTCAGCCAGCAGACCTTGACTGCACTAAGCAAGGCCCAGACTTCATGAGGCCCAGGAGCACAGAGCAGGGTGTCCGCGGCACATCTGGCTCTCTGGCCTCTGTGTGACAGCCCACGTTCTCGGCTCGGCTCAGCTCATAAATCCGTTGCCCAAATGGTTTCCTTGCACCAGCTATGGCTCCTGACTTCTTCTGATTCACAGAGCCCTTTGAACATTTCACAGAAGTCACGGCCTCTCTCCCACGAGGAGCGTGCATCTGTACACTTAGCACATTATAGACAGTTTCCAGGGAGCCGCAAAGCCTCCCGGCCGCTGCCCCGCAGGAAATCCCTGTAACCATTGGCCTTTGAGTGAGAACTCCGCCCACTGGCTGTGCGTCTGATGACTTTCTCCTTTTCCCCTGCAGAGGTGGTTCAGCTTACCCTCGCCCCTGAGGATAGGGTCAGCGTGGCCACAGTGACCGTGGGGCTGAGCACGGTGCTGACCTGCGCCATCCGTGGAGACCTGCGACCACCCATCGTCTGGAAGCGCAATGGGCTTACCCTCAACTTCGTGGCCTTGGAAGACATCAATGTAAGTCGCTAGGCTCCGACCCTGAACGCAGACCTGCCCCAGGGACGTAACCTGCAAACTGCCTGTGGCAATGGCACAGCCAGAGGGTTTCCTTAACGTCCCATGTTTGATGCCTTTCAAGCCTGTTGTCTGATAGCCAGAGGGACCAAAAAAATCCAAGTCCCACCATGCGGAGAATAGACTGCATGTTAACTGCAAGCCCGCTCGCCAGATCCACAATAGGAAAGGGGCGTACTGACTGGGGAGGCACGGTGGGCAGGGCGGGAGGCCTTGGTGCAGGCTGCAGCAGCGAAATTGGGCGGCAGGCATGGGATTGGGAGGGGAGAGGTTCAGACTGCCTGAGGGAGCCCACCGCGTGGAAGGACCACGGGCCCACAGAGCAAGCACGTGGCCAGGGTGCGGGGAGGGCAATTGTCTGGAAGAGCCAGGAAAGACTGGAGACCTCACAGCTGAGCAGGATGCAGACGGCGGGGGCAAGAGGGAACGGGGATTCCCTCTGGAAGACAGAGGTGAACCACCAGGCTGTGTTGGCTGGAGGGCAGGGACCCCATCAGGCCAGAGTTGCCTGCCCTGGGAGCCTCGTTGGCTGGCTGCGGGTGTGTGAATTTGATGAGGTGAGCAGAAGAGAGAGCAGCTGAGCACACACAACCTACCGTGACCTGCAGGGATGCTTCTGTACTGTGAGGGCCCATGCACCTGGGCCGGGCTCCTGGTGTCACCCCCAAACCAGCCTCATGACTTTGAGCAACTTCTTACACCAATCCTATCTCTTAGAAAAACAGCCTTAGCAGCACCTCCCTTCCATTGGACGTGAAGAACAAAGGGAGTAATTCAAGTATTTTTATGGGCCCAGGTTTGGCCCCAGGAGTGAGGCGGCTTCCCAGAAGTTCACTGAGAAGACAGTGACGTCATCCATGGAGGGCACTGCCAGGACAGCTACAGTAACAGGAATACAAGTTTCAGGCAGAAGAGGGGGCAGTCAGGACAGGCTCAGGACAGGCGAGCTGGCCCAGAATGGGATGCTTGGCCCAGAGAAGGAAGACCTTGTGGTCTTGAGTGGTGAGTTCTGGGTAACTTCGCTGAGGTGGTGAGGGAGGTACTAACGCAGCAGGAGCCAGGCTGGGCCGTGTGACCCCATGAGCTCAACAAGCACAAAGGGCCAGGGTGCTTCCCTAAAAAAGACCAGTTTGGACTGCTGAGATGGAACACCATTACGGCCATCCTAGCGGCCCCGAAACAGAGTGAGCCATCAAGGAAGCAGTGAGGTCCCCATTACCAGAGGCATGCAAACTCAAGCAAGACCGTGGTCAGCAATGCTAGTAGCCACACAAGGGCAGCTAAACCCCATGACCATGAAGATTCTTTGCAACTCTGAGACTGCTTTGTGGGGAGAGAGCCCAGCCTAAAATTCTGTAGAAACCAGGTTGGGACTCTGCTACTCACTAGGCCCTTTAGCTCCACCCTGAAGATCACGGGGAAGCAGATGGGCAGAGGGCCGGTCACCGTGGAGGTCCTGTCTTGGGCACAGCCTGGCATGGAACACCCTTCTCCCACTCTTGTCGTGTGGGGCAGGATTATTTCCTTGCAGCTTCCCCGCGGTGCTACCAACACCACCCTGCTGGGTGCTTGATAGACAGAGGCTGAGTGGGCAGAGTCCTTTGTCGCTCGAGCCTGAGATGCCCAGGCCTTGTCTGAGATCTTAGCAAGGAGAGGTACTGTCCTGTTTACAAAGATTTGGGGAGGGTGTGTTTTGGGGTTCACAGGTCTGTGTGTGCAAAATCTCTCAAGGCAGGGCATCAGCTTTAAACTGAGTTTGGCCAGTGGTGATTAATTCCAAAGTAGGACGGGCCTGCCTGTGTCTGTCTGAACATCCATGTGCATTACTTGATGATCTATTTAAAGACACCAGAAATAAAGGTGGAGGCAGAACTCCTCTTAATGCACTTGCCATCGGTTAATTAAATTACTTTGAGTGTTTTTCCCCTCCCTCGAACATGCCTCCAGCATCAACTCAATTGCATTTCTACTTTTCACAGTGAGGTTAGCAATTTGGGTTAATTGTGGGTGCAACTGGAGATTAATGGCCTCTTATTACCTCCCTGGAAACACTTGCTGCTTGTGGTCAAGTCAGCAGACCACAAACAGGCAAGGCCCTGTGCTGCCCAGAAACCCCCACGGGAGGGTGCAGGGCACATCAGCCCCACAAGGATGCCCACCCGATGCCTGCAGCCACACCACCACACACACACACACACACACACACACACACACACACACACACACAC
>NW_026057577.1:26435324-26563693 GCF_023721935.1 Panthera uncia | reverse complement strand
ACACACACACACACACACACACACACACACACACACACACACACACAAACACACACTTCCCTTCACCTCAGGAGGGAAGGGAGGCACAGGCCCTGCTAGTGAATAGCACAGGCACTAAGGTCAAAGGGACCCCAGTTTAAGCCTCAGCTCCACCACATACTAGTTGAGTGACCTTGGAAAGGTCACTTGACTTCTCAAAGCCTCAGTTTCTTCCTCTGTTAAATGGGGATAATTAATAGCTTCTGCCTCATAGGGTTATAGTGAGGATGAAAAGACACATGTGATGTGTTCATATGCAGCATCCCATACTAACTATGATCACTGTCCTTACCATTATTACTATTACTGATATGACTACCATCGTTATTATTATTGCTGCTGCTGCTGCCAAACAACATTCTCAGCACCTTGCAGCCCGAGTCCCCGATGTCAGCCCACAGTAGCCCAATGAGTCTCCCCAGGCAGGGAGATACGACCCTGAGGTGTCCACATCAGCCTGGGACACAGTGACATTTGCCTCCAGTACATCCGGAGCAGCCCTGGGTGAGTTGTTGAACTTCTCTGAGCCTGTGGAGAAATGAGGATGACAGTGTCCGCCTGAGATGGGCATTTTCAGGCTGAACGTATGTGTGAAGTGCCTAGCCCGGTGCCCGGCACACAGCAGGTGTTCATAAGTGGCAGCCCCACCTGGAGACAGTGATGACAGCAGCCCTCCGAGGAAATCAAGCCAGGGATGGATAGAGCCAGGGCATCAGGATTCACGGGGCATTTTTAAAGCAAGAATTGGTCAGGGAAGAACACGCTGGGGGTAGGCGGGTGGGGCCAGGCGGCCCCGTTGGAACAAAGATTGGGGATTGAGGTGTTCTAGAGTTCTCAGCCTGTGGCATGCCCACACCCACCCCCGTCCACTGCAGCCAGAGATGAAACGCCATCGCCGGCTGTAATTAGCGCCTGGCACGGAGCACCGCACCTGCAAAACCCAAGGCAGGCAGATGAGAGAGCTCCGAGGGGTGTGGGCCTCCTTTCTTTGTCATTTGTACGAGACATCTTGATTGGCAACAAAATATTAATCACTTTTTCACTACTCTCTTAATGAGAACCTTTCATGGGCAACAAAATATTAATTTGTCTTGTCTTATCTGTTAAGAATTCTGTTAATGAATTCAGTCACAGAGCTATTACAGAATGCCATCCTAATGACACATGTAATTAAACTTTTCTGACTTGCAAACATCAAGGATGCCTCGAGCATCAGAATACTATTTGATCAGAAAGTAAATGTACCCCTTAGCCTGGAGCCAAGTGAGAAGGAGCCTCTCGGATTCCCCCGTGAGCACTGTCACTGTCAGGAGCACTCACGAGTCACCCGATGTGTGCATGGCCGTCCAGATGGCGTACGTGGGGAATCATCCCCTGGATTCACTAAGCGCTGGCGATTCGCAAGCCCTGTACCAGGGTGTAGAGCAAGGACACTCTCCGCAGCCTCCAGGGGGACGCTGTATCCACAAGCACAGAATTACAACACAGCATGGCCCGTTCTATATTAGGAGGAGGGAGCCAGTTCTGGGGGCCCGAGGAAGGAGAATTTCTGGCTTCAGGGGACAGGGATAAGCAAGGGAGAGGTCTAAAGTGGCAGGATGGGGCCAGAACCTGACAGGTTTGGAATATTAACATAAAGGATCATGGCCTGTGGGAACAACAGGTTTTTACTCGGGTATTGACATGGTCAGACGTCTGTCCTGCAGCAGACCTGAGCCCCTTCTGGCCTCAGACTACATAGGCAACCAAGGAGGACCCCCAATACATCGGACCCAGAAACAATAGGAGCCCACTGGCTGGGGTCGGGGAGGGGTCTTCCTCCTCGGTAACCTCCCTAGGGGAGCAGCACCCCTGGCTGTGCAGGGCTCCCGGCTAAGCGCCGTCCCCTCTACTTCTCAAGGCTGCCGGAAGGTCAGCATGGACCTGGTGCACCCCCTGGCCCTGCCTGAGCCACCCCTTTGCAGGAGGCCTCAGCTTCACTGCAGCCCAGGGCATGAGGGATCCTGTCTCAGCTGCACCTGGCAAAACAACCTCCCCACCACCCCGCCTCTGAGGAGAGGGCAGCACAGGGACCAAGGGCGCAAAGTCCCCAAAGACGGGCAGCAGCACCAGGAATTCTGCTGCACCTCCAGGCAAGGGGGCCTCTGGCTTATGCCTCCTCCTGCTTGTCAGATGAGAAATCATTACTTTCTATTGAAGCGCATATTCCCTAGAGCTAACGAAAAACCACCTGAAATTTACTTCCTGGCCAACCGCTGGTTTGTGTAGTAAGGCAGCTGTGAGTCCCGGTGCCTTCAGACCTGGCCCTGTGGTCTCCCACCTGGGTCCCAACCCTCAAGGATCCATGGCCCACTGCCCCACCTCAGCAGCACCAGGGACTTGAGGGTGGGTCCAGGCACAGCAGTTCTGCCTGTCCTGGCTTTGGGCCCCAGCTTGAACTCCGAGCTGCCGTCCAGGAGTGTGCCCATGCTGCTGTGATAGAGGACAAGCCCTCATCCCACAGGCTCTTCCAGTGTGAGCCTGTGGTCAGCCCACCCTGGCCTGTCGCCCTGCTCTGCCCAGGTAACACATAGTCACATAGGGGAAGGGCACTGCCTTAGTCCGGCGCTGTACCCTGAGCCCACAGGGGAAGCTTGTCCTCAAGCAGTAAGATGCCTGTCACGGCAGCTATCCAAACAGACGGGACCAACGAGGCGCGTGTGGTCATACAGTCCTGTGATACGACAGGGATCTGTGGGTCATGGGAATCCCACAGAGAAGCCAGGGCCACCCCTGACCACACCTAGCCCCTGGCTTTTGCACCTGGGCCACAGAGCCTAGGCCATCCCCAGTGAGCCAACCCCCAGCCCCCGTCTCCTCAGGGCTCACCGCCAGGCTCTGGGGGCCCATCTCAGAGGCATATCCATGCACTCCCTCCCCCACCCTGACCTCCATCCTAGGTATTCTGGGGGTGGAGAGGGAAAGGCTGACTCACTTTCTGCAAGAACTGAATGTGCAAAGCCATTCCGGGCCTCGGCCTTCTGCCCAGACTGTGCAGCAAATCACTCAGCATGAAGTGAAGTGAATGTCCCCAAAGCTAGTCTGCACGTCCTGCCTCAACAGTGTCACCTGCCCTCCCCTCATAACTGTCTTCCTCCCTGTCCCTTATGATACTGAGGGACAGGAGACCTGCCCGTGAGGGGAGCAGAAGCAGGAAGATGACATCAGCAAAGTCACACTGCTGAATCCTTCCTAGGGTCAGTGCTGGAGTCCTAACCCGTTTCCAGGGAGACCCAGGTTTAATGCTGGCCCTTTCACAAGTATGGTCTCATTGACTCTTCGCTCCAAGTCCATGAAGGAAATGGGGTGAAGCAACTCACAGGGCTCTGCACTTGCAGGGCCGGCAGTCAGCCTTGCTCTGGGGACACAACACCCAGCACCCAGCCTTGCCAAGGCCTCCCTCTGGGGCTGGATGGCCCTGCCTCCTGTCCAGCAGTACCCACTGTGGTGCCCGGGGCCCCAGCGGCATGTGTCCATCCTAAATGTGAGCCCACATGCACGACACTGCAGGGTTTCATTAGCCCACTGGGCTCTGCCCCAGCAAGAGCAGGGGCTGGAAGGCTCTGAGTGCGGCACGCGGAACTGCTTGGTCAGGAGACTCTCAGGAGGAGCAAACATGTTTCTCTTGTATTCAGCTTTTTAAAAAGCGGGGGGAGGGGGGGGGGCTATAACAGACCCAGTATATCTCAAACGACTTGAAAGAGCCACTCTTTTCTTTCACTGAATCTTGCTATTTGGGGCTTTCAAATGTCGGTAGGCGGAGTACAGTGATAAAAGCAAAAAAACAAAACCCATTAGAAGAAAGTATTTGTGGCAGTGTTTGAAGGATGTGTTAAAAGGTTCGCTTTTTTTCCCATGCCTAAATGGTGTAAAACCAGGAACAAATAACTCTAATGAAGCATATGCTCTCAGCCAGCTCTGCTTTGGAAGTAAGTTATTAAAAAGACCAAAAGAGAATGATTTAGGAGCTCATGACTCATTTAATTTTTATTGTCTTTATATGAACCAGTCATGAATCCATTGTAAAAAGATGAGAGGCGTTTGATTAGCATGGAGAGCTGTTTGCAACACGAAAGACAGTGGTTATAGGTTCTGCATTAAAATAATCTCATTAAACGCTTGGGTACATTTTGTTTTAAAATCTTGGAAAACAGTATACTTGAAGCCCTCGAAGGATTTGGCCAGTTCTTCCTGGCTTGTATCAGAAACCCCGGTTGCAAATGATCATCTGGCTCCTTTGAGCTTTGGGTGAGCTCAAGCCACTGGGAGTATTGGCCAGGGCTCCCGAAGAGATGCGCCCCGACCCAGGATACGCCAGCTTATACAACTTGCTGGGGCCTCTGCCCCACCAATTCCCTCTACTGGGCCTTTAACGTCTCAGTGGCCTCTTCAGGGTCACCTCTCTTCCTTCACAGTACTGACTTCAGAGCCTCACTTGTGCTCAGTGACCACTCGTGGCTCCATGTCAAAGGTACAGGGTCCCTCAGGGAGGTTCTGATCTAGCTTCTGGACCCTGGGTGCAGAGCCCCGAGCACCTACCCTGTGTGGGCTCTCCTCCCCAGCCCTACTCAGGGGAGCTCACGCTCAGCCTGTTTGCAGGCTTTATTAAGGGCAAGCAGTACTGCAGTAAACAGCTTTTACACACCCCTTTGCACATGGTGTAAGTAGGTCTGTAAGATAAGTTCTTAGAAGTGGAATGACTACCCTCTTGCACTGCTGGTGGGAATGCAAACTGGTGCAGCCGCTCTGAAAAACAGTGTGGAGGCTCCTCAAAAAATTAAAAATAGACCTACCCTATGACCCAGCAATAGCACTACTAGGAATTTACCCAAGGGATACAGGAGTGCTGATTTATAGGGGCACATGCACCCCAATGTTTAACAGCAGCATTATCAACAACAGCCAAATTATGGAAAGATCCTAAATGTCCATCAACCGATGAACTGATAAAGAAGATGTGGTTTATATATATAATGGAATACTACTTGGCAATGACAAAGAATGAAATCCGGCCATTTGCAGCAACGTGGATAGAACTGGAGGTATTATGCTAAGTGAAATAAGTCAGGCAGAGAAAGACAGATACCATGTTTTCACTTATATGTGGATCTTGAGAAACTTAACAGAAGACCATGAGCGAGAGTAAGGTGGGGGAAAAAGTTACAGAGAGGGAAGGAGGCAAACCATAAGAGACTCTTAAATACTGAGAACAAACTGAGGGTTGATGGGGGGTGAGGGAGAGGGGAAAGTGGGTGATGGGCATTGAGGAGGGCACCTGTTGGGATGAGCACTGGGTGTTGTAGGGAAACCAATGTGACAATAAATTATATAAAATAATAATAATAATAATAATAATAAATAAAAAATATAAATAAATAAAAGTAAAGGAAGTGGAATGACTATATCTGAGGGTGAGCATGTTTTCAGTTTGATGGATTTCACCAAATCTTCCTCCAAAAAAGCTGTACCAGTTTACACTCTGCTCCAGGCATACCTTGGCAGATACGGCTAGTTTGGCTCCAACTACTGCAATAACATGAATATCCAATGAAGCAGATACTACAGTAAAATGAGTCAAATGAATTTTTTGGTCTCGGTACATATAAAAGTTATGTTTACGCTATACTATAGTCTATTAAGTAAGCAATAACATATGTCTAAAAAAAGTACATACTTAATTTAAAAATACTTTATTGCTGAAAGAATGCAAACCATCATCTGAGCTTTCATTGACTGGCAATCACTGATCACTGATCACCATAACATATATAATATTGAAAAAGTTTGAAAGACTGCAAGAATTACCACATGTGACACAGAGACACTAAATGAGTAAGTACTATTGAAAAAAAGGGCCCTAATTGACTTGTTCTACACAGAGTTGCCACAAACCTTCAATTGGTAAAGAAACACAGTATCTGTGAAGGGCAATAAAACGAGATATGCCCGTATACGGTTTTAAAACAGTGTATCCGGAGAAAATTCCTGATTGCAGGCCTTCCTGGTCCCTGAAATGAACCATGGAAGGAAATTTAATCAAATACTCCCTGGAGTGTTTCAAGGACAGCAAGAATGCCGATCGGCTGTCTGGGCTCTGAGTGTGGTTCGGGTCAGAGGAGCTGATAAGGCCTTCTCAGACCGGGGATTCATGACGGAGCATCTCCCTTGAAGGGTTGCAGGTTTCCCAGGTGCAGTTTCGAGGCAGTGTGGAACTTCAGGTTATGGCTGCAGTACAGTGTATCACCAGAGTCCCCTCCTGCCCCAGCCGGGCACACCAGGCCGATCAGGTGAGGACCCAAAGCCTGCAACCCACCAGAAGGTCCCGTAAGTCGCCACTTATCCTCATGATACCCTGGAGTCCTGGAGTCAACAGGTGTCTGCCGTCTGGGCTCTGGGGATGGACACGCTGGATACTCAGAGCACAGCCTCTGACACGAGCTTCCTGTTCCAAGTGTCTAGACACCCATGTGTGCTTGGACATTCAGGTTTGCCCCCAGGCCAAATGCTCGACATCCACACAACTGGGTCAGGATCCCCCTGATTGAATTTTGGAACCGACTGCAAAGTGAGAGGTAGCAATCCACACAAGCCCTCCCTCACTGTGACCTCAATTACAAGTTTGGGGAGTACACAAAACGACCTTCAGGCTGCATAATTTGCCAGAAGTTCTCACAGAACTCGCTGAGAGCTATTATACTCGCAGTTATGGTTTATTACAGTGGAAGAGCATAGATTAAAATCAGCCACGGGGATACCTGGCATGTTCAGCAAGGTCTCTCTATTCTGGATGGTCCAAACCCCAACTGTTCTCAACAGTATGCCATTTCTGGGATCTCCACTCCACTCACAGACTCCCGGGATATGTGATCTGCAAGGCTTGGCAGAGTCTCACCCTGAGCATCTATAAGTTAGTGTCCAGCCAGTGATTCAAGGGCCCCCCTAAGAAATTTCCTTCAAAGCTCCATCATCTCTGCTACCCCAGCTCACAAATTCTAGGTATCTCAAGAGACCTGTGTTCTGACCTCTTTTTCCATTGCTGCCGTTCTGTGAGTGCTGGTTGTCTGTGCTACGGTTTGGAAAATGCCCTCAAACAGAGAGCTGGAGAGAGTGTGGACATCATCTCATGTTTTCCTTTCTTAAAGATCAGAGACCGCGTGTTAAAATGTTGCTTCATATATTTAATCTATTTGTAGAGTTATGTTGGGTGTAAGTCTGATATCTGTTTCTCAGAATTTGAACTCCTTTATCCTCTGTTCATCGTTTCTTGTGTGGAAGCATCCGTCTGTACCATAGACTGAATGTTTATATCCCAGCAAAATTCATGTGTTCACACCTACTCCCCACTGTAAGGGTATTTGGTGGTGGGACCTATGGGAGGTGAATAGGTCGTGAAGGTAGACCCTCATGAATGGGATTAGTGCCCTTATTAAAAGGGAGAGTCCCAGGGGCGCCTGGGTGGCTCAGTCGGTTAAGCGTCCGACTTTGGCTCAGGTCATGATCTTGCGGTTCGTGAGTTCAAGCCCCGCGTCGGGCTCTATACTGACAGCTCAGAGCCTGGAGCCTGTTTCAGATTCCATGTCTCCCTCTCTCTCTGACCCTCCCCCATTCATGCTCTGTCTCTCTCTGTCTCAAAAATAAATAAAAACGTTAAAAAAAATTTTTTAAAAAAGGGGGGGAGAGTCCTGACCCCTCCCACCATCTGTGGTTACAGCAAAAAAAGAAAAAAACAACCTTCCAAGAACCAGGAAACAGGCTCTCAACAAACACCAAATCTGCCAACACCTTGGTCTTGAACTTCTGAATTTCTGGGGTTTATAAGAAAAAAAAAATCAGCCAAGAGAAGAAGCCTCCCTCCGCCAACACCGCCCATGAGGCAGAATCCAGGAGGGTCCAAACGCAGCGCTTCCGTTGTCCATCGGTGCAGTCACGAACGTGTCCTTTTCCCAGCGTTGCCATGTAACAGCATGCACAAAGTATCGCCAGCCAGGGAAGCTCACCCAAGCCTGGTGTCCAGAGCTTCTGTGAGAGCTTGACCACGTGTTGCTCACGTGGCTGACCTCTACCTCCTAGCCCCTGGGAGACAGAGCTGGTACTGCATGGCCAGAGCCCCCATCAGAAATCACATCGTTAGGCAGTCTAGTGGCCAAAGCCCCCAGGCGAACAAAAGCCAGACCGCTCTCTGGATAACATTACTTCTTGACTACCCTTCCCCTCATGGCTCCCTGAGAGCCAGCACAAGTGGTTAACACACCTCCATTTGTTCAGCAAACACCAGCTGAGCCACACACTGGGGACAATACGGTGGTACACAGAGAGATAAGGTGCTTCCGCTTTGGCAGTCACAATCACAGGGGAACCTGAAAATAAAAGCCAGGTCAGCCAGTGACCGCGTACTCCCTGCAATCCCAGGGAAGCCAGGAGCTCTCCCCATGGTGATTCCTCTCACTCCTGTGGCTCGCTGGCCTGGAGCTGGGAATAAGCAAGAGAACTGACCAACTTTGGGTTGCTCACACTGAACGTGACTGTCCATAGCAGCTCCACCCTACCCTAGATGTTCAGCAGCTACTTAGGGATTGCTTTAAGTTGCAGGGACTTCTTAAGAGAACTCTGAGCAGGTGCGTGCAGAGTGGCAAGAATGTTCTATAAGGGTCTGGAAGGAAGTGGCCAGCACAGAGACCGCAGTGTGGGTCAGGGTGGTCAACTACAGAGGCATGGGGGTGGGAGGGCACATGAGGGCACACGCGCATGCTCATGTGTACTGTGTGTTCACGTGGATGTTTCTGTGTGCCCACTGTGATGCATCTGGTCCTTGCTTGGTCTGGATAATGGACATGTCTGAAGCCTGGTCACCACCAAGGGGTTGCGTATTGTTCAGTGTTTGGGTCCTTTGTGTTGAAACGTTCATGCAGGAGGGACACTGGGGTGAGTGGTTCTAGGGAACAAATCGAACCAGCATGGGACAAAGATCCTCTCCTTGACTCTTTCCTCCCCAAAGAGAGCCAGGGCAGAGGGCTCCTGAGAAGGACTCCACTACTGAGAAAGGCAGGGTCAGAAAATCTCTGAATAAATGGTTCTAAAGTGAGTCTTAACTTGTGGCGTTGACAGTATCATTAACCTAAACTCTGAAATCACCCTGGAGTCCTTGTGTTTCACATCTAGTCGCTAAATATTCAGCACTGATGGCTCATTTTCATATTACTTAGACCTGAGTCACATGTATCACTATGACAACCTCCCCCATCTACCCTCTGCTTAAATATTGTTTAATACTTAAGTCTCATTTAATTACTTTCTTTATTAAGGGCAGATACTTACAAAATAGCTTTTTAAAAGACAAAAACTATGCCTTTTAGTAAAATTGTCTCTTTCCCAAAGACAGATGTGCATCAGTACAAAGAATGGTCTAATCTGTCATCTGTTTATTTCTGGAAGGAACCTTGATTTTGCTAATACATTTTTGTGCTTCAGAACAACAACAACAACAAAAGCCATCCATAAAAAGACAATTACAGAGATGCAATCAAGCATTGATAGCAGCATTCAGACACATCTCAAAGAACATTCAGGAGAGGAAGGATTGCAGGTTTAGTATTATGTAGCTTGTTATAAATCAATTTTTAAAGTAATTTCTTCACATCCAATGAGGTAAATTTGATTTCAGTAGCCAGTATTCATGTTCCAGAAAACAATATGCATTTCGTTCTATGATTATATGATGCCTATTGTTTTAGCCCTGACACATTATTTTATTTATTGCCCAGTCAGCTTCTCCCCAGGGCCTAAGTCACAGGCTGGTAACGACTTAGGTGCTTGAAGGAGAGCCGTAACATATCCAGCATCCCATCATGCCCTTGAAGAACTGATGCACACCCCTCAGCACCTGAGTGATCGCTCAGGAGTTGTGCCCCTGCTGCCAGTAGAAATGAGGAAAAACAGACAGAGAGGTTAAATGACGTCGTTAGGGGCTCACCAGAAGTCATCAGCCGAGCCTGGCATGGCACGCATGGGCTTTTCCGTGTCTGCCTGCTGCTCTGGGTAGAGCCTTCTCTTTGGTCAATCCCAGCCTCTGTGGCTGGCCTGAAGAACACAGCATGGAGAAGGAGATGGGGTGGGGAAGCAGAGGCCACCCCATGCTGATCCCCCATGCTTGGGATCCCCCATGCTTGGGATCAGTTCTCTGCCTTCCTGCCAGCTGCCTCATTTTGACCCCATGTCTCTGAACACTCAGGTGGATGGGAAGGCAAGAGGTGGGTGCCCCAGTTTGCAAACCCAGAGAACCAGAACACAGTCCCTGCGGAAAGCCTCGCTCAGCGGCTTGTGCAATCCAGTTGCTGAATCACTACTGAGGGCCCAACAAACGCCAGGCCCCGTGCCAAGCACTGGGGGCACAGCAGGGAGCACCGTGCAGCACCAGAGTCCCTGCCCTCCCTGGGGAGCTCACATCCCAGTCGGAGGGAGACATACAAATGGTATGCTAAGTGGTAGTAAGTGCCAGAAAGAGAAAGAGAGAGAGGGAGAGAAAAGGGCAAGTGAAGAATGGGGGTGAGGGCTACAGGGAGGGCTCTCAACCCTATCTCAGCAGTTAACATTAGAGCAGACTTCAAGGAGGGGGTGCCAACCAGACTGACCGCCTTCGGGAGGACGGGACAGGATGCCCGGAGTGCGAGCAGGATGCCACAGTGCCAGTGTGGAAGGAGCAGGGGGGAGTGGAAGAAGGTGGGGATGGCAGGCCATCCCTGCAGACCCTCTAGAGCTGTGACTCGGAGAGAGGGGGGAGGGTCTGGCTGCCATGTGGAGGACAGAGCAGAGGGGAAGAAGTGGGGATCCCTGCTGTCCCCCAGGTGAGAAGATGGTGCATTGGGCCACCGGGTGCAGTGGAGGTGGTGAGAGAAAATCAGAATCTGCAGACCTTGTGAAGGAGAGCTTGCTTCCTCGCCCTATGGGGACTGGGCTTTTGTTTCATTCTCTATTTAAAAAAAATTTAATATTTATTTATTTTTGAGACAGAGAGAGACAGAGCATGAATGGGGGAGGGTCAGAGAGAGAGAGAGAGACAGAGGATCCAAAGCAGGCTCCAGGCTCTGAGCTGTCAGCACAGAGCCCAACTCAGGGCTTGAGTCCAAGAACCCCGAGATCATGACCTGAGCCGAAGTCGGATGCTTATCCAACTGAGCCACCCAGATGCCCCTTGTTTCATTTTCTGGCTTGGGAGTTTTATTTCTGAGGATTATACAAGACAATGTGTATGCAGCTTCCCAGCACAGAGCTAGGTCTTGAAGACTGTGAGCTGGTGTTATGACCAATCCATCACTTTGCGGTTGATTTGTGGAAACCTTGGCCTTGGCGCGCTTCTCAGCCTGAGCAACCTGTCGTCCCCATTGACTGCACAGCCTCATCAAGGGGGCACCACAACCCGAGCCCGGCTTCAAGGGCCCTCCAGTGAGGAAGGGGTGTGGGTACAAAGGCTCAGGGAAGCAGGAGAAGGAAAGTGCCAGGGGGACCCCAGCACCAGACCCCCTGCTAGCAGCTCTGGTGTTGTTCTTTGGGATGGAGTCTGCCCTAGACCCAAGCAGGTGAGATATTCAGGGGCTCCCGAGGTAGGGACCGCACCCTACTTCCCTGCCCTCTTTTCAAGATGCCATCTTGCCACCAAGCCTCCAAGCAAAATCTATTTTCCTCCAGACTTAGGTTTTGACACACAAACAGCTTAGACTAGAAATATGTCAGCCCCAGAACTGACTAACCATTAACTTTTCATAAGCAACTCAGGTATGAACCCTTTATGACTCTGTTATGACACAGGACAAATCAGCTATCTGGTGTTTTATTTTTATTATGGAAGTGATAGGAATGGGGCTTTTTTAAGCAGAGCAATGCTTCAGAGAAAACTCACTGGGCTCTAGCAGCCCTCTCCAATATTTTACTCCATCGGGAATGCTGTTGTGTACTTTTTTTCCCCCCTGAAAATGCCTGCATCCATGATCCACCTTCCCTGCTGTGCCCTACCCCAAGCCTCTCTCTGGGCCTGCACTCCCTCACTGGGCTAATTAGCCAAAAAACATCTTGATGGGTCTCATGATGGTTGTGGTGGGGCGCCCTGGATGGTGAGCAAGGCAGAGGGTCAGCGTTTCCGGGAGCTGCGGCTGCCCTCTGACAACCCTTTGTGCCACGGTGATTGATAGCCTTCCCTCCCTCCTGCCACCAGATTGCTTCTATGGAAAAGGGCACAGGGAATGGCAAGAGGGATGGTTTGGTGCTGGCTCTAGGAGGTCAAGGGGAGTTTTGCATATCCTGTTAATAAGACGAAGAAGTGCGCCTAGGTGGCTCAGTCGGTTAAACATTCAAGTCTTGATTTCGGTTCAGGTCTTGATCTCACAGTTTGTGATTTCGAGCCCCGCATCGGGCTCTGTGCTGACAGTGCAGAGGCTGCGTGGAATTCTCTCTCTCCCTCTCTCTCTCTCTGCCCCTCCCGCATGTGTGCTCACTCTCTCTCTCAAAATAAATCAATAAACTTAAAAAAAAAAAAAAAAGAAGAAGAAGAAAAGTAACACACCCACGTACGTCACACTTCTCACACTGGGAGAAGTATTCACGTGTGTTCTCTTGCCAGATCTCCCCAACACCCTAGGAGATGGGCAGGGCACAGGCAGATGGAGAAACCAGAGCCCAGAGGGACGAGGGGACATTTGGTCAGTGACAGAATTCAACTAAAATCCGAGTCTCCTGAGCCCTGGTGCCGGACTTCGATCACTGCACAGCCCCGTGTTCTCACCAGTAAGCCAGGACCTCCTCCGTCCTGTCAGTTCTGAGCCCCACCCCTCAAAGATGCGGAGTAGCTAAGTCCAGATCTGAATGAGGGGTGTCCCAGAAACACCCGGCAATACCACTCGCCGGCATGTCTGTATTTGGTGTCTGGCCAGGGCCCACACGGTGCCTGGTCCTGCAAGAGCGAGTGCATCGGACCCAACAGGCCCTGGGGCAGGCCCTCCTTGCCCATCGGATGCTCCTCAGGGACTCCGACCTGCCAAGGCCACCTCCTGCCCATCCTCCCCTCTACACTGGCCTAGAGGACCCCACACTGTGTGGCTGCAGAGGTCATAGAGTCTGGGCTTACTGAGTTTTTTCTTACTGAACCCCTGGCATCAGCCCCTCCTGGTTCTCTTTTATGTCCCTTCCCTAGTTTTTTGTCTGCCCTCATTTTCCTCAGGGTTCTATTCCCCTTCTCAGGTTATCTAGGTCTCTGTAAGCTGCCTGGAAGTCTTTGGGGAAGGTGGATTTGAACCAGGGGTAGGCCAAGTCTCCCTGCAAGCCAAATCTGTTCTCCCGCCTACTTTTTTAAATAAAATTTCACTGGAGCTTAGTGGTGCTCATTAATGTATGTACTGACATGATTATCTTTGTGCTACAAGGCAGAGTTGAGTAGTTAACACAAACCCTATGGCCCACAAGGCCGAAAAGATTTGCTGTCTGTCCCTTTAAGAAAAACTTTCTCGTTTTTTTTAATTCCAGTTAACGCACAGTGTAATATTAGTTTCAGGTGTCTAGTAGAGCAATTCGACGCTTCCATACATCACGCAGTGCTCATCACAAGTGCCCTCCTTAACCCCCATCACCTATTTCACCCATCCCCCACCCACCTCCCTTCTGGTAACCAGCCGTTTGTTCTCTATGGTTAAGAGTCTGTTCGTTGGTTTGCCTCTCTGTCTTATTTTTTCCCTTTGCTTGTTCATTTTGTTTCTTAAATTCCCCACATGAAGGAAAGCATATGGTATTTGTCTCTCGCTGACTTGTTTCACTTAGTATATATAGTCTCTAGCTCTACCCATAGTTTTGCTAATGACAAGATTTCATTCTTTATGACTGAATAATATCCCACTGGAGACGCGTGTACCACATCTATTTTATCCACTCATCAGGTGATGAACACTGGAGCTGTTTCCCTATCTTGGCTGTTGTAAATAATGCTGCTCTAAATATCAGGGTGCGTGTATCCCTTTGAATCGGTCTTCTTGTATTCTTTGGCTGAATACCTTGCCGTGAGATTGCTGGATCATAAACTACTTGTACTTTGAACTTTTTGAGGAACCTCCATGCTACTGCCCACCGTGGCTGTACCACGTTGCATTCCCACCGGCAGTGCAAGAGGGCGCCTTTTCTTCCACACCCTCAGCAGCACCTGTTGTTTTTTAGGTTGTTGATTTTAGCTCTCCTCGCGGGTGTGAGATGATACCTCATTGTAGTTTTGGTTCACATTTCCCTGATAAGTGATGCTGAGCATCTTTTCATGTGCCTGTTGGCCATCTGGATGGCTTCTCTGGAGAAATGTCTGTTCGTGCCCTCTGCCCATTTTAATTGGATTATTTGTTTTGGGGGTGTCGAGTTTTGTAAGAAATACTTGCCAGCCCTAAACAAGGCTGCCCGCCAGAGCTTCTCAGCAGGTGGGTGAGAAGCCCAGGAAACCAACCGAGCAGGCCCAGGATTAGTAGGAGGGGCAAACGAGCCCAGTGATTAGAAATTGAGGGAGTGTGTGGGGAAGGTATTCAAGCCTGGCCTCACAGGCTGAATAAGGCGTTAAGTGAGTATATCAGGTCGAGGCAAGCAACACGGAAGAGCGACTGGGTCCCCGCTGCCCGGGCCATCACAGCCCCGCCGGCAGCTCGGCTACAGTGTAGCAGGATTCTCACACAGAGTGACAGGACGCCGAGGCTTGTCTGTCCAGGAAGCAACTTGATTCGTCCTGCCGGCACGAGCTCAGTGGGTTCGTACCAAAAAAACTGAGTCTCAAGTGCAGCGGGGTGTAGCTTTTATACAATTTCTACTTCTTTGTCTCCCATATTTCGTGACATATCGTCTGATTGGACACAGTGCAAGTTCCAGAGTCATGTTGATTGGGCCACGTTGCCTGCCTTTGTTCTCAGGAGGCCTCCACCACATTCTTGAGGGAGGGGCTCTACCACAGCAGGGTTTCTGTTTTCTTGGAAAAGTAGGAGACCTATCTATCCTTTCTGGCCTACTCAGTGCAAAGACCGACCTCCTTGTCTTCCTCGCCCTGTGCAGGACTTCGGAGAGGATGACTCCCTCTACATCACCAAGGTGACCACCATCCACATGGGCAACTACACCTGCCACGCCTCCGGCCATGAGGAGCTCTTCCAGACCCACGTCCTGCAGGTGAATGGTTAGTAAATGGCTCCATGCATGTCGTCCCTTCAAAGCGTTCCCGAAATGCTGCTCACAGCACTCCTCCCCGTCCCGTACTCTATCTTAAAGATTGTCTGAGGGGCGCCTGGGTGGCGCAGTCGGTTAAGCGTCCGACTTCAGCCAGGTCACGATCTCGCGGTCCGTGAGTTCGAGCCCCGCGTCAGGCTCTGGGCTGATGGCTCGGAGCCTGGAGCCTGTTTCCGATTCTGTGTCTCCCTCTCTCTCTACCCCTCCCCCGTTCATGCTCTGTCTCTCTCTGTCCCAAAAATAAATAAAAAAGGTTGAAAAAAAAATTAAAAAAAAAAAAAAAAAAAGATTGTCTGAGCCCCAAGTATCTCATCCCTGTAGTAAGTAAAGGGCAGCAGTGGAGAAAGGGCAGTCTGCCGACTAGTTTCTCCGTATGGCTTCACCCGAAGCCTTCTTTGATGAGATGATCCCAGTGCAAGGGGGTGAGCTACTCAGGCAAATCACACTCAGCAGCCGGGGCTCTAGTGGAGTCCCCATAGAATGTACCGGTGCCTCAGCGACAGCCAGCTGCTGTGCTCTTGGACCCACTGAGTAGCTGACACTGTCTACAACGCAACATTCCTCTCCCAGGTGGTGTTCACCCGAATCATCTGTCAAGTGGGGAGGCATTACCTCTTACACCAGGGCCTGCTTCCCGTATGCCTCCCTAAGAGGCTCAACAAGCCTCAGTTGAGACCAAGCTAAGACAGAACCTGAGCAGGCTTGGGACATTTTTATTGCTTCTCACAGACCCCCCGTGTTGCCAGGACTCCTAGAAATTGAGAAGAATAAGCCCCTCCCGATGACAACACAAGCCATTGAAATAGCCAGTGTTTTCTGAGCACTTAGGCTGGCCAAGCCCTGTGCTAACACGTCATGTGGACTTCACCAGTCAGTGTATTTTAACCCACGTTATGGATGAATCTCTAGGTAAGGTCACTTATCTTCAGCCACACCACTGGTGGCTGTCTTCCTAGACCTAGGACCATGCTTTGACCTCTGTGTCACACCACTGGATGCCCCAACCTGGCCATTTCAGCCATCAACACAAGCAGGCCATCACAGTGCCGTGGTCAGCACCCCACAGAAGTTAGATTCATCCAGCCAAGCCCAGCGGGGCTCCACTTCGACCACTGAGCAGGGCGTTCAAGTATCACGGCAGTGTGGAAACTCCAAGTCTGCCCTAGATCTTTTGTGCCAGCTGGTGGCCGGGGCTTCTGCTCTGAGATAAAGTGAGCAAGGTGTTAAGAATGATTACATAATGAGGCTCCATTTCACTTACCTCTGGAATCATGGTAACAAGCCATTTAAGGACAACTGGGGTGAGCTCAGCTGGTGTCTACATTTACCCTGCGGGATGTTGTAGGATTTTTATAGCCATACATGCCTAGGCCATATCTTAGTATTTCCCTTACCCTGGGACATACTTAATTCTTTGGGGGTTTGCAGCTGTGCTTGCTGGCTTAAATCCAGGCCTACAATGAAGTCACTGGATTTCTCCAGAAATAACCCAGGGGTTCCTAGTTACAACTAGGTGAGTTAACCCAGACTAGGTTCAGAGGCCACTGTCCAGTGTAGCCAGCAGGCAGTGTCTGGGGCTCCCTGGCACCAGGGGCTGCTCCAAGGGCAGAGCACGTGCTCTGTAACAGAAAGAGGGCTTTTCCCTCTAAACCTGGCAAGGAGTGCCTGGCGTGGTACAATGTCGGTGACTGCTTGGTTGTGAAACAACTCGACATGGCTCACCCCAGATCCCTCGGGTCCTCCGATAAACCTGGACAAGGCAAATGAAGCAGTATTCACAGATTCTTAGCCTTTTATATCCTGACCCCACTTGACAAGAACGAGGGGCTTAGTGAGCTTGAACCTCTTCTCCTTTATTTCTTACAAAAGAATCTCTGAGGAGGGGGAGGGGAGCCACCTGCCAGGGAAACTGAGTGCCTCACAGGTGAGAGCCTGTACTTGCCCTGGGCCTCTGGAAGGGACTGTGTGGTCTTAGATGACTTCATATGCTAACTGGCAAGTCCATGGTGCTAAGGGCAAGTCCATGCCCTTCTGCCCCATGTCTCCCCAGACTTGTGAGTCTGTGGTCATGATGCGGGTGAGTCTGTTAGTCACACCCAGTGCTGAATCCAAGAGCAAAGCCCAAACCCAGAAGCACCATGAGGTACCCTCAGCTCCAGCTAGAGAATGAGCCCCTCCCTCCAGATGGGAAGTAGGCTATGCAGCTGTTCAGTCCCTCCCTGAACACCTCCCACCCACACCCACCGGCCCCACCATGACCTAGTCTCCACCGAAGAGGCTGCTTTTGGCCCAGGGGAGTCTACATAAAGCAAAACCAACCGCTGAGAACCAAAAGAGGCCACTTGAGATCTATTTCCTAACTGCGGAAAGATTTAAGGCTTCTCTTCCAGCGGAAACACGATCAGTAGTCAGGAGCATGCTGGGATCTTGGTGATCAGGGTTTTTTTGTCATTAAATTGACCCTTTGTGCTTGGCCCCATGACAGCCAGGTGAGGCCACTGGGGGCGGGGGTGGGGGGGCGCCTCTAGCTGCAGGAGCTCATGAAGTTCTTGGGTTGGGCTGATTCCCAGCACTTGGGGGTGACGTGTGGGTCCACTAGCCAGCTCCCTCATGGAAGCACCATGCTCAAGTAGGTGGAGTTGCCTCCCAGAGACCTAAGTCCACTGCCTGCTGACCTGGAAATAAGCAAGGTTTTCCAAGTGTTAGAGAAGTTAAGCTCTGTGTCAGACTGAGAGGGAAAAAAGTTGTATTTGTCTGGGAAGACAAGATGTTGAAAATAGAATGGTGTGAAAGACACAGTTAGGAAAGCAAATGCTGAATACCTGTGGTGTGGCATCCCCGTTTCATAAAGGAGGTGACTGGAGCTCAGAGGGATTCGGTGGTCTCAGGATCCCAGCCCTGCAGTTAGGAACTGCAAATCACATCTTGACTCCAAAGCCCAGACTCTTAACACCTGCCCTGCCCTGCCTTACCCTACCCCTCCTTACCAGGGCATCATGTTCTTGCTATTAAAGAATCCAGATGGTGGATGCAGGTGTCAGCCACACACTGTGGAGGACAGGGGACAGGCATCCTGCCTCATGTCCCTCTGCCCCTCGTGCTGAGCTCAGGCCTGGCCGAAAACAGCTGGCAGCCTGAGCATGTGATGAAGGAGCTACAGCAGGGAATGTAGGGCCAGCCGGGCCTCAGCAGGACTGAGGTTGGCAAGCCATGTGGCTCGCTTGTCCAGCTCAGCTGGGGCTCAGCCCATCACAGTGGAGACTCCCGATGCTGCTTCAGGTCCCAGGAAGGCTGGGGTGCCATGCAAGGCTCACAGTGGCACCAGACGCAGGGAGCTTTGCAGGCTGCAGCGTGGTGCCAGAGGCTTCCTGGCGGAGCCCCTGGGAAGCTGAGGAGGCACCCTTGGTGCTCACGACAGCAGGAACGCTGCCTTGCTCAGGAGTCTCCTGAGGAAGCGGGAGAGAAGGCAGGAGGAAATTCATCCCTGGGATTGGTTCCCTTTTGTCATTCATCCCAAGCATGATTGAAAACCATGAAGATCCTGAGCTGCCTGGTTAGAATTCGGTGCTGTTGCCCAGCAGTGCTGCAGGAGGTCTGGTTCAGTCCCCACTTGGCCCGGAAGCTGGCCTGTGGCTTACTGAGTGGAAGCTGTGTGTGGACACACAGTCAGGGAGCGATGTTCTGTGTCCATTCCTCCAGATGGTTTCTCTTCAACCAGAGGGAAGGGTTGGGGGGATGAAGAAGGGAGGACAGAGGGCCCCACCTAGTTAACTGCTTCTCTGAGTGCTCCGAAGACTCCAAGCCAATGGGCAGAGGGTGCTGGGGAGTTCACATGTGGCTGGTGGGCAAAGGCACAGAGATCCCACTCCAGGGGGCAGGAACTGGGTAGGGCTTTCCAGCCTAGGCACGGTGCAGCTCCCATCGGGCGACAACTCTGTCACACAGTCAAGAGCTGAACTCTGAGCCAGAGAGACCTGGGTTCAAGTGCTTTTGGCATACAAAGAAGGCAAGTGAACATACTTGTAAAATGGGAATAACAGTAGTACCTCTTGCCTTATCAGCCTGATGAGATCTGCTATATCTAAAATGCTCAGAAAATGCCTGTTTACTGTCCAGGGTGGGACAGATATGGGAGAGATTAGGGGTTATCTCAGCCATATTTCACTACAGTTTGTGGACACAGATGGTCTGAGCTGATGGCCCCTCAGAGAGCCTCCAATCCATTATACAGAGGGGAAAATCAGGGCCCAGAGAAACTTGCCAAACCAGGGATAAAATACTTCTTTCTGGAGCTGCCCCACTCCCTGATGGCAGGGGCAGGACCCCATATACAGGCTGGGCCACCACCTTCTGGGGCTTCTCCATCCACAGCTCTGCCTTGACCTGGTTGGCCTCTCTCAAATTATTAGTATGACTTCCCCGTAGACCAGGCCTCCCAGAGATGAGGCCCAAACACTGACATGATTTATAACTTCATGCAAACCTCCTGCATTGCCTTCATAGGAAGGAGGGAGACCTTCAGACATAAATGATTAATCCATTAAAATAAAAACACACTCGAACTCCCCCACGGTTCAGACAAGTAAGGATTCTTTCTCAAAACACAATAATAATCTCCCAAATCGGTTTATTACTCCAGCTTGGTACTATTGTGAATGTGCCTCTTACTTAGGACATGTTTATGCTGCCTTTCACCTTGGAAATGATCCATGCTTCCCAAAGAAAACGGGCCTTTGTGTTACATATTCAAATGTTTTCATTGGAGGGTTTTGCAAATTTAAAAGAAAGTGAATGTGTTTACCCAGAATATATTAATTTCAAATGATTTTTTGGTGTGTGAATTAATACAAAGGAAGAGGGGAGATGAGGGCCAACGGAAAACAGGTGGGTCTTTGTTGCTGGCAGGAATTTGTGTGTCCCCACCACCCGCTCAGTCTCTCACAATGAAAATGTAGGACTTTTTCTGACTGGGCCCCATCCAAGTGGGGGCCAGGGCCACCAGGGTCTTTGACGCCTCCATGCCCAGTCAGCTTCTCCGGCTCTCCTGTCCTGGCAGGAGGCTGGGTCCAGAGCCCTGGCTCTAGTAGGATTCGCATGTTCTGCCCAAGGTGATCAGGGGCTTCATCCAGAGCCTGGGCCTGTTCCCCACCAGCTGTAGGATTGATGGCTGTGTCACCACACACAAGGAGGACAGTTTGGTTCTGAGGGCAGTGAGTAAGCTCCCACCCCACTGATGAGATGATTTTTTTTTTTTTCTTAAACATTGTCCTGTCAGTTTTCCAGTTAGCAAGTGGTCGGGTCAGGGCACGATGGGCTTCTCAGCGGAGCTTGTGCAAGGCAGTGAGCGAGGAAGACCCAAGGGGCCTAGGACTGTGCACAGGGTCCCTAGCTGTCCCGCTGTTGTCTCCTCCATGCCAGTCCAGCAGGACAAAGGAGGGGAGGCCTGAGCCAGCAGCTTCCTGGCCCCGAGAGCCTGCAGTCTGTGTTCACGGTGACCTGGGTCCTGCCACCCACCTGCCTTACCTCTTGGCCCCCACCCGGCCCCAACTGCTACAGCCCATGAATTTGCACTGATTGTTCCCTTGGCTGACAATGCTTCCCCCTCCTTTGCTGCCAGCCCCTCGTGATCCTCCAGGTGTCATAATCTGTATCCCACAGATACGTACGAGTCTCCTGCAGGCCATTCACAGGCCACGCGTTGGAAACCCAGCAGTGAGCAGGCCAAAATCTCTGTCCTCTTGGGGCAAGTCAGAGGGTGCTAAATACTCAGGAGGAGAATGGAAAAACATATAGGGATAAGGAAAGTCAGATGAAAGGTAGAAATGGGAGAGGGGATGGCAAGTGAAAGCCTTACTGAAAAATTGACATCTCTGACATCTCTGTCAACTTGCTGGGAAAGTCACCAGTCCCTCCACAGGATCTTGGTCTGAGCAGCTGCAGGGTGGAGTGGCCATTTTCTGAGACAAGAGGAGGTTGGAGGAGCAGGTTTGGGGAAGAAAGATCAGGAGCTCATGCAGACATGATAAATGCTAAGGTGTTGTGCACCCGGTTGGGTTTCTGAGCTTGAAGGTGAAGGGACATCCGGGACCAAGGAGGTGCGGTCAGCTGTGCCAAATAGTACAGATGAGGACAGAGAACTGGACACTGGGGGCAGGGTTGGCATGTGGGGGTCATTGGAGAAGAGCCGTGTCTGTGGCGTGGTGGGGAAAATCTGATGGGACTGTCTCAGGAGGCCATGGAGGAGAGAAATTAGAGCCCCCCAAATGTGGACATCTTTTCAGGGTGCTTCCAAGAAGAAAAATTGGACAGTATCGGGGAGTGAAGGTGGGGGAAAGAGGTTTGGGTTTGTTTTTTTTTTTCCCAAGGTGGAAATTAAACGCTTCTCATGGGCTGATGAGAAGAATCGTTAGGAAGAGGGAGAACGCTGCAGGAGTAGGAGGGATGTGCTGGGGCAATGTGTCCGGGAGGGGTGAGGAGGCATGGCATCTGGGGACGTAAGACTCAGAACGGGACGAAGGAAGAAGAAGGCTGGCGGTGGTGGTGAGAACCAAGGGGTGCCTGCCCCACGTACCAGCCCACTTCAGAGGAGGAAGAGGTGAGAGAGAGAGCCAAGTCCCCTTAAGAGGCTGCAGGAGAAACCATGTCGCCAGGTTTCCATTTGAGCGAGAAGGTGAAGGAACGTTCATACAAGAGTTTGAGGATATAGGACATTTTGCTGATGGCTGAACATGAGTTCCAGAAGATACAACCAAAGGTTTTGGGGATGAGGGATGCCCCAGAAGCCCAGACTTCTTGTGAATACTGACATGCTCCTGAATCAGGGGCAGGATGAAGAGTGTCCTAACCACCTCCATTTGCATAGTTGGGGCCAGACTGGGAAGGGTGAGCCTTGGAAGATGGAACATGCAGAGTTCTGAGACGATGGAGGCCACAGGAAGTGTTGTCTTAGCCCCAGGATGATTGTGGCTCACAGAGACCCATGGCCAGCAGGGGGCGCCTCTCACCATGAGAACATCTGAGCAGTATTTCAACCGCTGCCAGTGCAGGTGTCTTTGCCCAGTAGACATTTATGTATTTTTAAGTGAATGACTCATTCCACACCCTTGACTTTCAGTCACGTTTCACTTTGTTCTAGAATGGTGCCATGCATTTCAGTCCACAGTTAGCCCTGAATTGTCGTCTTCCAAGTCAGAACTGACTCAAGATCTCACCTGGAACCTGATAGGTAGAAGCAAATCCTCCAGCCCCATCCCAGACCTCCGGGACCAGACCCTGCGCGGTGGTCCCGGTGTAGTTTTAACAAGGCCCCCAGGGGATGCAGATGCACGCTTCAGTTTCAGAACTTCATGGGTCCACAGATGGTATCAAAGGTCAGGGCTGAGGCAAAGAACTGTCTTCAAGGCTGGTACTGACCACTGGCCATCTATCTGAAGAAGCCAGTCCACACACCCCTGGTTTAGATTTACCAGATCAATAGACAAACCTCCCATCAATTGAGGCATGGGCACCATGGGTGTATGGAAGGTCAGTATTTCCTTTGTGAGGTGGAGAGTGGCTCCTACTGGGTTCTTTAAGTCTTCCCAGACCCCTGTCCCCGTGCCCCAAAAGCTCCCCCAGCCCCCACCACCCTGTAACGCTTATCACATTTGGAATTCATTGTTTAATCACCTTCCCCGGGACAGAAGGCTCCGTGGGGATATGGACCAGTCCCATCTTCATTCTTCTGTCCCTAATGCCGGCCATCGCGTGGTATTTAATAAATGTTGGCTGCGTATAATAAATTGACCGAGCTTTGTAAAACCAATCCAAACCATTAATGTGGTGCCTGACCCAGAGGTGGGGATTCCCTCAGCAGTCCCCTGCCTCTCCCCCCCCCTTCCCTGACCCCCCCGCCCCCCGCCTTGCAACCTTTGCTATTGTCCTACTTGGTAATATCTGGTGTGAAAAAGTGCCCGTCATCGCTGTTGTTTTTCAAAATTTACTCAGCTGTTCTTGCACATTTTTTCTTCTGGGTAAGTTTTAGAATTCTTTCGTCAAGACCTCACCAACTGATTTGAGTTGCAATTAGATTAAAGGTATGGTTTAATTTGGGGTATCTCCTTTCTTAACCCCAGTACATCTTCCTATCCCAGAAAGTCTCTCTACAATTACTCAAGTCTTTTTTTATGTCCTCAGTGAGATTTTACCATTTTTTTTTTCACTTAGGTCCACCGTATTTTCTGTCTGGTCGCTGTCAGTAAGTAAGCTATTAGTTGTGTATGTTTTGGTACTGGCCCTCGTATTGCATTCACTTATTAAACCTTAGTACTTTTGGGTTCATTATCGGGAGCATATCCAGGTAAAATACATTTTTTTCTCCATCCTTTTAATATTTGTGCTTCTCATTTCTTGCCTTCAATTGACTGTCACACCTGCTATAATGGTGAGTCTGATATTGCCTTCCTGCCTTTTCATTTTTTCTTTTTTTTCCAACTTAATATTTCACCAATCTGAAAAGAATGGTGCTGTTTCTTCTTTTTATAGAGATATTCCTCATTGTAGGAAGCGAGTATGATTCTGTTCCTATTTTATTGAGGTTTTTTTCCTCCAAGAAATTGATTTTGCATTTTTTTCAAAAGCCCTTTCAGTGCCTAGCAAGAGAATCAAATTTTGGCTGCCTGTGATTTTGGATGTGATTAATTATAGATTTCCTGATAGTTAGCCACTGAAACATATTATACTTGGTCATGGTATGCGCTTTTATTACCATGCTAGACTTGATTTGCTAATACGTCCCTTGGGATTTTGGTTCATCTAGTCCTAAGTGAGCTAGGTCTGTAGTCATCCTTTTTGTTCTCTTTGGCAGGTTTTAGTGTCCAGGTTATACTAGCTTCATGACCTAATTTGCAACATCTTCTCTGTCATAGGCTATAGGAATGATCCTTTCCTTCAACATAAGAAAGAACCTTCCTATGAAACTAGTCAGGGTGACTTTGGGTTAGTAGCACTTTTTTCCAACCACGTTACTAATGTATAATTGATATACAAAAAAACTACACGTCCTGAATGTATACAGTTGGATGAGCTTGCACATACGTGTGTACCCACGGTACTGTCACCACGATCCCGGTAATACACATAGCCATCATCTCCAAAAGTTTCCTTGTGTCCCTTTGTTTTTGTTTTTTAGTTTTTTGTTTCTGGTAAACATGTGTAACTTGAGAGCTATCCTCTCAATGGATTTTTAAATGTACAGTACAATATTGTTGACTTGTAGGCCATGTGCTATGCAGAAGATCTCCAGGGCCCATTCATCTAGAATAAGTGAAAAGTAGCACTTGAAAGTTTTTTAAATAATCTCTTCTTGACTAATTCGTGTTGGTACTTTTAAGTTTCTTTTTCTTTCTTGAAGTATAATTGACATACAATAGCCTATTAGTTTCACTAGTACATCATAGGAATTCAATATTTTGGTATGTTATGAAATGATCCCCATGATAAATCTACTTAATAACCAGGAATGGTGGTTACGATATTATTGACTGTATTCCCTATGCTGTCTCTTACATCCCTCCACTTATTTTATAACTGGAAGTTTGTACCTCTTCATCCCCTTCACCGATTTTGCCTACTCCCCAACCTGTCTCTGCTCTGGTAACCAGCAGTTTTTCCTGTATCTGTGAATCTGTTTCTGATTTGTTTGTTGGTATGTTTTGTTTCTTAAATTCTAGGTATAAGTGAAATCATATGGTATGTGTCTTTCTCTGTCAGATTTCACTCTCTCCTTTCACTTAGCAGAATACCCTTCAGGTCCTTCATTGATGTCACAGATGGTAATATTTTATTCTTTTTTAGGGCCGAGTAATGTTGTATTGTATATATGCCTCATCTGCCTTATCCATTCCTCTATTGATGGACACTTATGTTGCTTCCCTATCTTGGCTATTGTAAATAATGCTGCAGTGAACATCAGTGTGCATGTATCTCGTCACATTGGTGTGTTTGTTCAGATAAATACCCAGAAGTGAAATTGCTGGATCGTATGGTAACTTGTAACTTTTTGACGAACCTCCATTCTATTTTCCATAGTGGCTGCCTGAATTTATATTCCTACCAACAGTGTACAGGGGGTTGTCGTTTCTCCACATCCTCGCTAACACTTGTTGTTTATTGAGTTTTTGAGCTTAGCCATTCTGACAGGTATGAGATGTTAGCTCATTGCGGTTTTGATTTGCACTTCCCTGATGATGAGTGATGATGAGCATCTTTTCATATGCCTGTCGGCCATCTGGATGTCTTCTTCATAAAAATGTCTAATCAAGTCCTCTGCCCAATTTTTAATTGGGTTGTGGATTTTTTTTATATTAAGTTGTATAGGTGCTTTATATATTTTGAATACTAACTCCTTATCGGATGTGGGATTTGCAGATATCTTCTCCCATTCTGTAGCTTGCCTTTTCATTTATTGATGGTTTCCTTTGTTGTGCAAAAGCTTTTTAGTTGGATATAATCCCATTTGTTTATTTTAACTTTTGCCCTTGCCTGAAGAGACTGGTCCAAAAATGATTGCTAATATTGATGTCAGAGAGCTTGACCACCTATGTTTTCTACTAGGAGGTTTTGGGTTTCAGGTCTTACATTCAAGTGTGTAATACATTGTGGATTTATTTTTGTATATGGTGTAAGATAGTGGCCCAATTTGGTTCTTTGGTATGTAGTTGTCCAGTTTTCCCAACACTATTTATTGAAGATTCTGTCTTTTCCCCGTTGTATAGTATTGCCTTCTTTGGCATAGCTGTAGTGACCATATGTACATGGGGTTTTTTTCCTGGGTTCTCTGTACTGTTCCTTTGATCTGTGTTTCTTTTTTTCTTTCTTTCTTCCTTCCATCCTTTCTCCCTTCCTTCCTTTCTTTGTTTCTTTCTTTGCCAGTAGCAGACTATTTTAATTACTGTAGTTTTATAGTATAGTTTGAAATCAGGGAGTGTGAAACCTTCAGTTTTCTTCTTCTTTCTCAACGTTGCTTTGTCTATTTGGGTCTTTAGTGATCCCATATGATTTTAGGACTCTCGGGTCTTATTATTCATGATTTTGTGAATAATGCCTTTGTCATTTTGATGGGGATTGCACTGAATCTGTAGATTAGGTAGTATGGACATTTTAACAGTGATAAATTCTTCCAATCCATGAGCATGGAATGTCTTTGCATTTGTTGATGTCATCTTCAGTTTCTTTCATCAAAGTCTTACGGTTTTCAGACTACAAGTCTTTTACTTGAGGGGCACCTGGGTGGCTCAGTCAGTTAAGTGTTTGACTTCAGCTCAGGTCATGATCTCACAGTCCATGAGTTCGAGCCCCGTGTTGGGCTCTGTGCTGACAGCTTGGAGCCTGGAGCCTGCTTCAGATTCTGTGTCTCCCTGTCTCTCTGCCCCTCCCCTGCTCATGCTCTGTCTCAAAAATAAATAGAAACATTTTAAAAATGTTAAAAAAAAAAAAACCAAGTCTTTTACTTGATTGAGTTTATTCTTAGATATTGTATTCTTTTTGATACAATAGTAAATGGGATTGTTATTTTTTTAAGTTTATTTCTTTTGAGAAACAGAGAAAGTGTGAGCAGGGGGAGATGCAGAGAGAGAGAGGGAGAGAAAGAATCTCAAGCAGGCTCTGTACTGTCAGCGCAGAGCCCAACACGGGGCTTGATCTCACAACCATGAGATCATGGCCTGAGCCAAAATCAAGAGTCGGGCACTCAACTGACTGAGCCACCCAGGCACTCTGGGATTGTTTTCTAAATTTCTCTTTATGATAGCTTGTTATTAGTGTATAGAAATGCAACCAATTTCTTTTTGTTAATTTTGTATCCAGGGTTACTGAATTCATTTATTAGTTCTGGCAGGTTTTTTTGTAGAGTCTTTAGGGTTTTCCATATTTAGTGTCATGGCATCTGCAAATAGTGACAGTTTTCTTCTTCCTTTCCAATTTGGCTGCATTTTATTTTTCTTGCCTAACTGCCATGGCTAGAACTTCCAGTACCATGTTGCATAAAAGTGGCGAGAGTGGACATACTTGTCTTGTTCCTGATCTTACAGGAAAAGGTCTCAGCTTGTCACCATTGAGTCTGATGCTAGCTGTGGGCTTGTTATATACACCCTGTATTACATTGTGGTGCATTCTTTGTATACCCACTTTGTTGAGAGTTTTTATCATTAAGGCTTCCTTTTAAGTGATCCATTTCATTGAGATTTTCATATTTATTACCTATAATTGATTACAGTATTTTCATATTTTTTATTTTTATTTTTTAATGTTTATTTTAGAGAGAGAGAGCGAGCACAACTGGGCGAGGGGGCAGAGAGAGAGAGAGAGAGAGAGAGAGAGAGAGAGAGAGACACAGAATCTGAAGCAGGTTCTAGGCTCTGAACTGTCAAGCCCAACACAGAGCTTGAACTCACAGTGAGATCATGACCTGAGCTGAAGTAAGATGCTTAACTGACTGAGCCACCCAGGCGCCCCTATATTTTCATATTTTTTAATTCTCTGTGTTCTTTATTTTTTTCACTGATCTAACTTGCCAGAAATTTTGCTTACTGATTTTTATAGACATCCAAGTCTTAGATTTATTTATCAGTTCTATTCTTTTTTGACTAATTGATTCAGTCATTTCTGCTTCTTTCTCTATTGATTCTTCTCTCACCTTCTTTAAATTTACTTTATGTCTGCTAGGCAGGCTTGTATAAATAAATGGTGATCTAGCAAGAGCCCAAGTTTATTAACTCCCAGGTCACGGCTACACACATTGTAGTACTCTGGGTGTTCTCTCACCTTCTCCAACTCCCCACCAGTCTAGTGCTCCTAAGCCCCCCAGTTCTATCTCTATGCTCTTGAATTACACCCTCCTGACCAAAACTCTATGATATATCCAACTTGAACACTGTTCCTCCCTCTACCAAATTCACAGCATAAGGAAATTGTCTAGATAAGTTACTGTTTCTTTCCTCATTGAACAAGAGAGAGAGAAGGGAGATGCACTTTCATGCTGTAAGCAGCCCTCCAGATAGGCTTTGCTAGAGCCCCATTTACCTCCTCCAGCCCAGTAGCCTGATCTGCACATCCTGGAGCTCTCCCCCAGAACCTCCAACAAAGAGAAACTGGGAAATGACTCAGATTGTATTCTTGTTAAGTCTCTATGTGGTTGTCACAGGGTGCCTCTGAGCTCTTGTTACAAAAACAGCTCTGGGATATTCTGAAGCTGGATTCATGCCCTTTGCTGGTTGTCCATTTGGCTTTCTCCTCAGCCCCCCAGCTTTGCCCCACAGGTGAACCAGAGAAAAGACGTGAAACTCAGACTGAGTTAATGAGATTATTAATAGCCTCCCAAAGAGTTTTGAGAGGGAATTGCACAGTCCATGTCTCATGGGGCAATGGAGACTTTCCTTTGTCCTCAGCCCAGCCAAGCACAGGTCACTGGACACCTTGCTCACATTCTGGGATCACCAGCAGCCTCCTTCTCCATAAGCATCAACTTGTTCTACCTCTGGTCCCAAGAAAAATCTCTCTCCTAAAGTACTGAGATGCTTTCTTTTCTCAGACAATACCTCTGGGAAAATGTAGTGGCCTGCTTCAGGAAGAATCCATCTTCCACCTTTCCACAAGGTGTGTATTGAATTTAATATCCAGGTGCCTTTACATAAACTCTCACAGACCCGTTTTGGAAGTATGTAAAGTATATGGATAAGTAAGAGCCCTCGAGTCCACTGAAAATGATAATTATTTCATTTCCTGGGCCCAAAGCTATGGGTAGGAGGGAGGATCCTCCAAACCGTCTTCATTTCCTCCAGGTGCCTCTCCCACAGACGGCTCAAGTCAGAAAGGCCAGCAAGCTGTGGAGGGCGCTGACACCTTGCCCACCCACGTTTTTCTGATGAGTGGGACAGTCACATCCTTGGCCCCGAACTTGACTCCCAGGGCCCATGGCTGAGCTATGCAGGCCACACTTGCCTTCCATCCACAGTGCAGGGGGTAAGAAGTGGAGAAATAAGAGTGATCCAGTGGAATGATCAATGGACTTCCCCAGAGTGGTAATGTAATTAGCAGCCCTGCCAGTCAGTGACCAGAAGTGCTTTGCGAAGCTCTTCCTGCAAAAAAATTAAGCCCCTGTCCAATGGCTTTCCCATAACAGAAATAATATATCTGAATTTTATTCATTTAGAAATAAATTTGCAGCGGCTGTTGCTCTTTACATGTAGCAGCTGAATAGCATTAAATAGTTGGATGTCTTTCTGATCATATTTAGAATAATGATGAAAGCCATGAATTATAGGGTACAAAGGCTGACATGTTTATTGCTTACGATCCATTTTATAGCCCTTTCTTCTAGGGCTTGCGTTGCTGAACAGGGTGATTGTAAGCGGGTTACAAAGACAACTCCAGACTTGCCTGTCGGTTCACCCCTCTGGAGCAGGTCTCGGGGCCAGAGCACAGGCCTGAGGCCAGGCAGGGGGCTCTCTCTGACCAGCACCAACTTGATCCACAGTCCCGCCAGTCATCCGTGTGTACCCGGAGACCCAGGCGCAGGAGCCCGGGGTGGCAGCCAGTCTGAAGTGCCACGCAGAGGGCATTCCTATGCCCAGAATCACTTGGCTGAAAAACGGCATGGACGTCTCAACCCAGATGTCGAAACAACTCTCCCTTTTAGGTAAGAACTGCCCTCAGTGTCGCCGTGCTATTCCCGTCAAGTTCCAGCTGACACCTTCCCCAGGAATGGAAATGAGACTCATGATTTGTTTCTAAGTCAGATAAGCCAGACGTGTTGAGAGTGAACAAATGTCTCCCCAAATTTTCTGGCTATCTGGGCCAACGCAGGTCTTGCGGGCTTTTTGAGCACAATGATGACAAACTGCCAGTCAGGTCTCATGCCACCTTCAATTTATTCAGCTCTTCCAGCCCTTCCTGGGCGTGTATCACAGATGTTGGCTGCCCTCAGCCCTGCCAAGGGGTTGTGTTTCTAACCTCAACACTGAATAGAGGGGAGACGGGAGGGGGGCACCGCGGAGAGTGGGGGGGACCCAGCTGAGCAGGCCATATTGAGCACTGTCCTTCCTCCAGCCAATGGGAGCGAACTCCACATCGGCAGTGTTCGGTATGAAGACACGGGGGCGTATACCTGCATTGCCAAAAATGAAGTGGGTGTGGACGAGGATATCTCCTCACTTTTCATCGAAGACTCTGCTAGAAAGACCCGTGAGTCCACTCTCGTCTTTAAGCTCCTCACTGAGCTGGTTGGGGGGTGTCTGGTGCAGGGGTACCAACTGACCAGAGCCAAAGCCACCAACATGAGCCCCTGAAGACAGGGGGAAGCCCCATATGTTTCTGTGCTTAAAGCTGGGAGCAGAGGTGCCCAAAGGTGAGCAGACCTCCCCTGGCAACCTAAACAAAACCCAGAGAGGGAAACTCCCTGGACAGCAGACAGAGCCCAGGACCCCAAAGAAGCTCGCATATCCTAGTCCCAGTTCTGCCTCCCGCTTGCTGTATGACTGGAACCTCTGCCCCTCCCCCAATAGAATTCTTCATACTATCCACCCACCGGCCAGTGGTGCAGACTCCATACATGATAGACTACATAGACACCAATTCATGAATTGTATCACGTGCTGCCATCCCGCCATGGCCCAGGAACTGGCCTGGGCACACATGTACAAATAACCTTTATACTCCAGGGATAGAGCCTACCCAGCATGCCCCCCGTGACCCCCTTGTAGCCACTGCCACCAAGTGGCTCTGCAGGTTGATTTCATAGACATGGGTGATAGACTTAGTCTCTTTCCCTTGTTCAGAGACTCCAAGCTGAGTCTTCATCATCCAACGAGATAATCACAAGTGTTTCAGATGGTCTTCCTGTGAGAATCCTAGTTGAAAATCAGCATGGCTTCTGGAAGTAATCCAGGAGCTCTGGCAGAGATGTTATTCACTCCTGTCAACCACAGAAGTGGAGGATCCCATTCGTTTCTGTGATCCAGGGACCTGATTTCAAAGATTGAGTAGAAATCGCAAGAGTCCCAAGACCTGGAAACGTGTGTCCAGGTTCAGAGTCCTGTCAACGTGCTGTTGCTGGGGCAGTGAGCGGTGCAGACTCTCTATGTGGCAGAGTAGGTAGCAGTATGTCCGTGAATGGAACCCTTACAGTAAAGACTCTGACATTTCTTTCTTCTTTTTTCCTTGCCTCAATCGCGTTCCTGCTTCCCTATTCTCTGATGCTGTAGTTGCAAACATTCTGTGGCGAGAGGAAGGTACCAAGCTTACTTGTTGTGTGTTGTGCTTGTGATCACCTGTGCTCAGCCTTCCATCATGGGCCATCTTTCCACGAGCTACCATCTGCTTTTCCAGACACCAAGCAGTCCTCACAAGTCGAGTCCATGGGCCAGATTAGCTGGGAGGGGCGGAGGTCAATGTCGAACTCAAATGGCACACACTGAGAAGCAGATTCAAAACCTGCTAGTCTCTTTAATGGACCCCGGTCCATTAGAACTTAAAAGTGGAGAGTTGCTGTCTAAAGCTATTTGAAACTCCTCACTGAAGCAGACTACTTGGCAGGGGCTCCTGGTCAGAATGGGCCTTCAACTTTTTTCCAGGAGCTAGTACCAGTGTTGGGGGTTAGTGCACACTTTGAGGCAATGCCAAAGAAAAAACCCACCACGATTTCTGTCATTGTATGTTTACATGCATAGTTTTGACATGAACAGACTTTTTTTTTCAATATATGAAGTTTATTGTCAAATTGGTTTCTATACAACAGCCAATGAACAGACTTTTTAATTTTATATTGATGAAACCATCTTCAGGGTAATAGATCGGACCATAAAAATATTGTCGTTTTTATACATCGAAAATGGTCTAACACTGACAGTTCACGTGCTTCAAAAAATAGCAGGCCCGTGTCAGAGCTGGGCTATAGAGCCTGAGTCACAGCTTGGGGTGTATGTGCATTTGTGGACCTCAGCCCAATGCAGCCCATCCACCAGAGCAGAGTTCAGATCACCTTGAGGTAACTTATTCTCCACTATCAGCAGACAGGGCATGGGGGAGGAGTATGAGAAGCCGCAGAACGTACCGTGTGATTTCAGGGCTAAACACTAAATCTCCCTCCTGCAAAACCAGCATATTTACCGTCTCATTTTTCCCTCATGAACATCACATGGTGTTAGGTAGACTCTAGCGTGTGCATGCATACCCATGCTCAGAACGGTTTCCCAAACGTCAGGCACCGCAGCTCACAGTATGTCTTGAGAGCAAATCAGAAGCAGGGCCTGAAAAATGAGGACTTGCTGCCAATAGGCTTTAGGATTCCTTGGAAGAATAAGTCATAGCGAAGGCCACTCACCATGGACAGTTGTCCCTTGCTGCTGCCTGAACCTAGCTAGTAGGCCGCGATATGCACAGAGAGCTTTCACCATGTGTCTTTAAGAGGTGGTATTTTTCTAAGGTGGCTTCATACAAAGGGGCTCAAGTTTCAAAAGTGGAGACCGGCAAAGCATGCAGGAGGCCCTAAGATGTGTGCAAGGCAGCCATTAGTGGCCCCCACTCAAGGCCAACTTAAGACCCACGGCTGTCTTCGGGCTTCGGGCTGGCAGGTGCCGCCCTCCTAGTAGACGATGCAGTGCTGAATCCGTTCCATCCCACCTGCACAACCAGGCTGGACAGTTCAGAGCTGGAGACGGACATACAGAAACAAAACCAAACAGGTCACAGGCTGCAGGGAACTGTCCAGTCTCACCACAAGATGTGGGATGATGAGGGCACACAAAAAAGCAAAGAAAGCCCCCGTAGTAGAAGCTAAACTCACACAGACCCTTTCAGGGGGCTGGGTCATGAGGCCTGGTCTTCTGGGAAGTCAGGTGTTTGTTGAGCCCCACACTCCATTGCCTACTGGGAGGAAGGCACTGTGCTTGGCCTCACACGTGGCTACACCTGCAAACCCCACATGGAGTCCACTGAACTTTCAGTGTGATGCTGCGTCAGAGAGCTGTCGATTTTCCAAGAGGCCCCAGGAGGCAGTTTCTGGGGTTTGTGATTTTGCAGGGACTTTGACCCCTAGGTGTGACCAAGAGAATTTTGCCAGGTGAGAATGTCCAGAAGAGAAGGCCCTGCTGAGGCAAGATAAATGGGAACAGAGCAAATATGTGCCAAAAGCTGGGGTGCCCTAAGAGCAGAGACGGGGTGCTCATGGGGGCCACTTGGTCTGGCTCTCAGGGACAGGCTGCCCAGCTCCCCAGGACTCCCCGCTGGGACCTGTGCAGGGTGCTCCCAGGCACTACTAGCTTCTGAGAGGCTGGGGTAATGCTGTTCCCAGTAGCAAGAGCCCTCCTGCCCAGAACCCCTCTCAGCACAGTTAAGACTGTGCCATGGAGTCAGGGACCTCTGTCCACACTGGGAACCACAGGCACTGATGCTTCCTGGTCACCAACAGTTCAAGGCCCAGAAAACTGCCTACAGAGCCACTGGAAGCAAGTGGAATGGTGGCTCCTATTTGCCTGTTATATTGTTTTCTGTCTTGTTTAAAAAATTTTTTTAATGTTTATATTGTTGAGAGAGAGTGAGTGAGCAGGGGAGATGCAGAGAGAGACGGAGAGAGAGAAATTTCAAGCGGGCTACACACTGTCAGTGCAGAACCTGACATGGGGCTCGAACCCACAAACCATGAAACCACGACCTGAGCCAAAACCGGGAGTCAGACACTCAACTGACTGAGCCACCCAGGCGCCCCTGTTTTACTGTTATTTAACACTAAAAAATTTACCCAAATATTCAATTAAGTCAGTACATTGGTTTTCTCAGCATGCTAGGAAAAAGCCTGTTTTTCATAGATTTAATTTTCTTAGCGTTTGTGAAAATCTGTTTAATATTCTACCTTCATGAGAAATGAAGTAAGGGAGAAAGACATAGGGAGGGGGATTGAAACCTCACCTATCTTTGTGCCCTGTTTACCTTTTACGGAGAGGCACGGTGAGGGGACAGAGCCCAGATCAGGGGCTCAGGGTCCAACCCCAGCTCTGGCATAAATGCAAGTAACCTCAACCAAGCCCCTTGCCTTCCTTGGACCTCAGGTATTTTGTCTTTAATAAGGGGACTGAACTAGCTCCTCCCAAGGCCCCTTCTCTGCTGCTCTGAGGGGGTTTCTCCCCAAGTGACCACAGCCCTGGGGGGTGATGGGAGCACGCAGGTGGGTGCAACCACGCAGGCTCTGTTGCCCGACACGGGGCTGCCACAAAAAAACCAGTAAGGCAGGAGTGCCTGGGTGGCTCAGTCAGTTAAGCATCTGACTTCTACTCAGTTCATAATCTCACAGCTCGTGGGTTCGAGCCCCGCATCATGCTCTGTACTGACAGCTCAGAGCCTGAAGCCTACTTTGGATTCTGTGTCTCCCTCTCTCTCTGTCCCTCTCCCATTCACCCTGTCTCTCTCTCTCAAAAATAAACATTAAAAAAAAAGGGCGGGGGTGGGGGCGGAGAGGTGGGAGCAAGCTGTCTTGAAGGAGGGGTTTTCTGGCACAGGCAGGGCAGGACTAAGTTGGCACAAGGGGGTACCAGCCACAGCACTCTCAGGACCCTACATTCCGGGAGTGGTGCTCTATGTAAATGTGTTTAAAAATAAGGAGCCTTTTGTTTTTCTGGCGTGATCTGATCCATCCTGATTTGACTAGTGGATAACAAGCAAACAAGGAACACTCTGACTTTCAGAAGGAAAGGGCAAATGCATGTCCAAGCCAAAGCTGTCATTTATTTGAAAATTTGTGCTGGTAGCCAACCCTCGGTGCCCTAGGACAGAGGTGTGTGTCCGGAAGGACAGCCTGGGGCCTGCAGAGCCCTTGATAGGCTGTAGTCATTTTAAGCCCTCTGGCACTTTCTCTCCTTGCTCCCCACACACCACTTGCTTATCTTACATCATCTTGCCCAGGACGTGCACTTCATGCCTTTACCACAGGCACCCAAACCGCAGGTTTCATGTGTGCATAATGTGACATGTGACCCTGTCGAGGGGCTAGTTGCTGCGGGGTAGCATAACCATGGCTGTGTTTGCTCCTCCCAGGCCTCAGTGTGGGAAACATGTTCTATGTCTTCTCTGACGATGGCATTATCATCTTGCACCCCGCGGACTGTGAGATCCAGAGGCACCTCAAACCCACTGAGAAGATCTTCATGAGCTATGTAAGTTTCTGTGCCGAGGGCACTTCCAGGTCATACACAAACACATGCTGAACACTAGTCTTTGACCAGTGTGCCCCTTGATTTCTGAAATTCCATTTGCTAGATGTGGTGTGGCTCCACACGCGTTCCAGGGCTCAGGAAGGAACACGTGGCGGAGGGTTTAAGGTCTCACTCCTTCGTCAGGCAGCACCTTCTGTGCACAGAGTCTGAGGTGATGCCCAGGGCTTACAAATGGGTTTCTGGTCCCAAGTTCACAGGGAAAGGATGGACACAGTGGTGTGAACAGCCAGCCAAACAGGTGCTGCTGGAAAGATGTACAAGGTGCACTGGAACCTTGAGGATCGAGGCCTCTCCTGACCTGGGGAGGGCAAAGTTAGAGAAGCCTGCTGAGCAGGTGATACCTGGGCTCAGGTTTGAAGAACAAGCAGGAACTGGTGATTTCTAAAGGAAATGTCATGCACGGGGCACATAGAGGCATAAAACGTCAGGTCACATCTGGGGAATCGCAAATCCTCTGTATGCCTGGAGGGAAGCATGAATGTGAGAAAGGCCCAAGATCAGGATGACAGTAGCCAAGGGTCAAAGCTGAAGAGTTTTAATGGGATCCTCAAAGGTCTGAGGACCTCTGGAGGACCTGATATGAAGCATGGCCCTGATCAGGTTGCTTTAGAGCAGGTGCAGAGTCCCAGTGAGGGTAGTGATCGGAAGGACTGGACTAGATGCACAGAAGCAGGTGAGGAGGCTGTTGTGATTATCCAGGTGAGAGACAATGGTGACGTAGTTGAGCCAGTGCCAGTGGCAATGGGAAGAATTGAGTTGATTTCAATGCTATCACAGGTCAGATCAACAAAGACCGTGAGGGAAACCTGGGGTCTTGCTGGGAGGAGGAGAGTACTCTGCATTCAGGAGGAGAGGCAGGTTGGGGGGATACAGTTCATTCTCTAACACTCTATGAGACATGTACCCCATTCCCAGTCTGCTGCTGGGTACCCCACAAGCAGGACACATAGGCTCCCCGCCAAGCAGATGACGGCGGCCTATGATGCACTGAACTTGAGATGCCCACAGGACACAAGCATAGAAACATCCAGAAGGATAGGTATGGAGAGTGGAATGGCATCGGTGAGTTGGAGAGCCCTCTGCTCTCTAGCAGGCGAAAGAAGTAGCTTTAAGAAAGCCGGGAAAACCTGGGTCACAGAACCTAAGGAAGGCTAAGTTTACAAAAGGAAGGGGTCTTCAATGAGTCAATAGAGGAGGTTAGCTTGGAGGTTCTCAGTGGCCCCCAAGGAACCAGGGGAGAGAGTGAAACATGTGAATGCCCCAAGTGTCAGAGGTGCTACAAAGTATGAGGCCAAATGCAAAGTGGCAATACAACATGGACAGAGGCTCAAGAGATCATTGCCGGCAGCAGGTCTAGGAAAGCCCTTCTAGCTCTCAAGACCCTGTCCACAGGCGTCCCCTAGATGGTCCTTCCCCACCTCACCCCACCCCACCCCACCCCACCCCACCTGACCCCATAGCTCTGCCTCTCCCACTGGTATCCCACTTGGCCTTGGGTTGGTGGTTTCTTGTGTAAGGTATGACCTCTTTCGCCAAACCCTAGCTACTTGAGGTTAAAACAATGCCATTAACGCAAAAGAGTCTTCTAAAGCCCCCCCCCCATGCCCTCCCCTTGAAGACCTACAGTGAATGAACTGGTGACCATGATGGGGTTGGAGCTCCTGGAGTAAGTGGGCGGGGCCCAGGCAAGTTCCTGCAGCCAGCTTGTCGCATTGCTGTGCTGGCTGTTGGCATGTCTCAGGCTGTTGCATTTCTCACATTTGTAGCTTTGGAACAGCTGTTTTCCAGGCTATTTCACTTAAATTAATCATTTTTTAAAAGTGTTACCCCTGATGAATTTTCCTTGTATGTAATGGTCGTGAAACCATCTAGAAAGAGTGGTCCTAGTTAACTTCTGGCAGTTAAGTTTAAATAATTGCGACCTGCCACATTGGCACTAATTTCTCATAGATTTGCAATAATATAACCTGTAGCTTGAGGGAAATTGCTCAGATCCCAACCATGACTCAAATTTCCAAAAAAACTAGGACAAGACATGGTAAGAGAGGTCCTCAGGTGTATCAGGCAGCACAAGACCACAGTAAGCCGTGGAACAGTCCCAAATAATAGTGTGCTCTTCTAGAAAATGCCCAACACCTCCCAAGAGCGTTGCAGTAAAGCAAATCTCTTATACAAATGCCAAGTGAACAGGAGGTTGGTGCTTCCTCTTTGGGGCCCCTCTGTTGGATTAGGTGTCCCCGTTGCCCAATGGGCAGCAGCATGTGGAATAGGTAAGGACAGAGACTTCCGAACCAGGTACACTTGGGCTCAGATCCCACCTGTGTCACTGGAGGCCTCAGTGGCTTTAGGAAAGTTACCTAACCTCCCCAGCTTCTGTTTTCTCATATGTAAACTGGGATCATTGTGAGGATGAAATGTGACCATGATGACAGGCAGTGGCAAGGGTAGAAGGCAAAAAGAGCTCTGCTCCAAAGCTATTGCAGTCGCTTAGGAAAGAACTGGAAAGGAGATAAGCTCAGGGATTTAGGAGGTCGTCCCCGTAGTTCTTAGTGACTCATTTGTGGCAGATCACACAGGAGAAGGGAGCATGCTTGGTCTTGGCTGGCCAGCTGGTGCTAAAGACCTCGCAGAGGAGCAGGTAGGGAGTAGAGGAACTGCTCAGGGGTGGATGGCCAAGTATGAGGGGGACCATGGGAGAACCAAGCCAGAACTGGAGAAGGTGGCTCTGAGCTAAAGACACAGACCTGGAGCCATGGGCATATGGGTACTGGCTAAAGCCAGGGCAGGAAACAAGACAGACCACCAAAGGTATGTATGAGTGGTATGAATTGGGCACCTGAACAAAACCCTGAGGGTCATAGTTAAGGGACAGGCAGATCAAGAGGGACCATGAGGAAGACTGAGACAGAATAGAACCAGAGTCATGATGAAAAACAGGAGAATGTATATCATGAAAGATAAAACAAGGTCCCCCTTTTCACTCATGTATTCATTCAACAAGTGTATTTGAGGCACCCATTCTGTGACAGGCACTTGACTAGGTGCTAAGGACACACCAGTGAACCAAACAAATCGCCTGCTATCAAGGAGCAATCTAGTGAAAGAAGAGAGACGAAACAGACGTAGACAAATCAATGCATGAAGGTAGCAAATGATAAACACAGCAAAGAACCTGGTGGTACCAGGTTAGAGGGTCAGAGAGGACTTCTCCATAAGGTGGCCCATAGACAGAGACCTGAAGGATATGAGGGGATAAAGTGTGCATATATCTGGGGAAGGGCATTCCCAGCAAAGTTAACAGCCAATGAACACCCAAGGCCCAGAGCAGGAGGGTGACACAAGGGAAGAAAAGCATGCCATGTGCGCACACACAGTGGGTAAGGGAGGGAAAGGCTGAAGTTCAGAGAGTAGCAGGAGCCAGAGTGGGCAGGGCCCCGTAGGCTTCAGGAAAGACTTGGATCTTATTCTGAGCAAGAAGAAATATTAATAGAGTAGAGGGTGTTAAGAGGAAGAGTGAGATGGGCGGACTTACAGTGATCCCCCCGGTTTCTGTGTTGACAACATTTGGGGGAGGAACCAAGAGTGGAATCGAGAAACACAACCTGGATGCGACAGCAGTTACTCAGGCAACAGATAATGTGGCTTGAGGCAAGGTGATGGAGATGGAATCCATGAGACAAAGTCAAATTCTGAATGTGTGTGTATGACCTGGATGAGGGCTGGAGGTATACGGAGAAAAAGAGGAGTCAGAGGTGGCCTCAAGGGTTTTGGTCTCTGGAAGAAAAACAGTGGGGCTGCCATTTTGTTAATGGGATGAGCAGGATTGGGAGGTAAAACTGGGAGTTGATTTTGGACTCATGAGTTTGAGGTATGCATCAAACAGCCAAATAGAGCTAGGTGGGTGCCTGCATAATTCTGGAGTTCAAAGAAGAGGGTTGAACTAAATACAGAAATTTGGGAGTTGTAAGCATGTAGATGGTATTTGATGCTATAGGTTTGGATGAGATTAGCAAAGGGAGTGGATTTTAGAGAGGGAAAGTCATGCAGTGGCCCCTGTACATTCTGACATTCAGGATGGGCAAACTGAGCAGGATCAAGCAACAGAGAAGGATCCCCCACTGGGGTGGGATGGAGGAGAAGGAAGCACAGAATAGCACACTGTCAGATGATGTCCCAACTTCAAATAAAAAGATGGCACAGACTTAATTTAATAACCAAGAAGTCAGTACAGAGCTCTGTGGGAGCCCTGCTGGCTTTGTGCTAAGGAAGAAGAAAGAGCAGGTCACTCTTTTGGAAGTCTGGCAACTGAAAGAAGTTTTCTCTGTGATGGGGGTGCAGAGAGGGAGAGGTTCACATGCAAGAGAGAAGAAGACAGGCCTGGAGGCTGCGGATGAAAAACCCAACAAATGGAGTTACAGCCTCACATGTGGGAGGGGATGAAAGTTGAAGGTTAAGTGAAGCTGGTGACATGGGAGGACTCATGTGCCATGTCTGTGGATTCTAAGAGAGGGACAGAGGAGGGTTAAGGGAGAGGGAACCCACACCTGGCAGGGGGGAATGAGGGATTAAGAAGATATATGGCAGCCTATCTCCTTCACAGGAAGAAATCTGTCCTCAAGTGGAAGGAAATGGCACCCAGTCATGCCAGTGGGCATCAGCAGTGAACATCAGGCACCGGTACATATACGTGGCCCAGCCAGCACTGAACAGAGTCCTCGTGGTTGATGTGCAAGCCCAGAAAGTCCTACAGGTACGTCTCTCTAAGGGAGTGAGGGGGGCTTCCGGTTCTGGGGCACAGCAGCCACATTCCTCTTGGCTTTTTGCACATTCCCCAGCTCCTACAAGAGGCAGTCAGACTAGGGGCAAGGGGCAGGGGGGAGCAAAGAAGGTTCCTGTACAGTTACTCATCAGTATTTATTGCCTACTATGGACCAAGCACTGTTCTAGGTTCTTGAAAAATAGCCATGAATGAGCAGTGAAGTCCTAGAACTTATATTCTAGTCTGTCAGACCATAAATCATAATTTTAGAGAGCTATAAATTCTAAAAGCTATTTACAGGTCAAATGTGACAGAGGAACTGGACGACTCTTTTAAAATTTTATTACCGTTTATTTTTGAGAGACAAAACACCAGTGGGGGAGGGGCAGAAAGAGAGGGAGACACAGAATCCAAAGCAGGTTCCAGGCTCCAAGTTGTCAGCACAGAGCCCAACGGGGGGGCTCAAACTCACAAACTCCTGGGGGGCTGTGAGATCATGACCTGAGCCCAAGTCAGGCGTTTAACTGACTGAGTCACCCATACACCCTACAAGACTCTTTTAAACTGGTCCTCACTCTGGAGATGAATAGATTCTGATATAAATGTCAAGTGGGACTTCCATTCTGGGAGCAGAAGGAAGGCCATTGGGGCTAGAGTATAGTGAGAAGGTGGAGACTGGGGTGCTATGAAGATAGGGGTAAACCAAGGCCCAAGCCATGAAGAGTTTTCATCTGGGGAATGACCTACTCTGATTTATATTTTTAAAGAATCAGTCTTTTCTTTTTTTAAATGTTTATTTATTTAGAGAGCCCACATGAGCAGGGGAGGGACAGAAAGAGAGAGAGAGAGAATCCCAAGCAGGCTCCATGCTGTTGGCACAGAGCCAGACACAGGGCTCAATCTCACGAACTGTGAGATCATTACCTGAGCCACAATGAGGAGTCAGATGCTTAACTGCCTGAGCCACCCAGGCACCCCTAAAGAGTCAGTCTTTTAAAGAGATTTTTAAATTTTAAAGTTAGATTTTAAAATAGTCAGGCTCTGTTAGAACAGACTGCAAAGCAGAGCAGAGTTGTGGCTACTAAAATAATCCAGGCAAGAGGTGCAGACAGCATTGGAGATGGTGAGATATGATCAGATTCTTGATAGATTTTCAATGTGGAAAGATTTCTGCTGAGTTGAATATAAATTTTCAGAGACAGGAGGCAGGCTGTTTTGGGTTTTTGGTTTTTGTTTTTTTAATCGAGAAACTGTAAACGGGCCCTGGGTGGCTCACTGGGTTAAGCATCCAACCTCTGCTCAGGTCATGATCTCACAGCTCATGAGTTCGAGCCTTGCTTTGGGCTCTGTGCTGACAGTTCTGAGCCTGGAGCCTGCTTCGATTCTGTGACTTCGTCTCTCTCTCTCTGCCCCTCCCCCACTCACACTCTGTGCCTCTCTCAAAAATATTTAAAAAGTAAAAAAAAAAAAAAAAAAAAAAAAAACATTGTAGAACGATGATGCCATGGATGGTGTGTGGTGGAATGACTAATGGCCCCAAGATGGCCACTTCCTAAATCCCAGAACCTAGGAACATCGCCTTATATGGCAAATGGTAGTCGGCAGATAAAATTACATTATGGATTTCTACTGTGGAGCCCTGAATCCAAGTGGAAGTATCCTTATCAGAGAAAGGCAATGTGAGGACTAAAGCACACTGCTGGCTCTGAAGAAGAGGGAAGGGGCCACGAGCTAAGAAATGCAGCTCTCAAGGCTGGAAAATTCCAGAAAACACTTTCTCTCCCAGAGCCTCTAGAAGGAGCACTGCCTTGCCGACATACTTGTTCAGCCCCATGAAATTAATTTCAGACTTTCTGCCTCCAAAACTGTAAGAAAACAAATATGTGTTGTTTTAAGCTACTGAGTTTGTAGTAAGGTGTTACCACAGCAATAGGAAATGAATGTACCATATAGAGATTTAGGGCCAGGTAGAAGGTGCATGCCCTGGAAGAGGTAGACAGGAAAATTAGGCATTTGGATTTAGGTCTGTTAAGTTTAAAGTGCTGTTATAAATGTAAGCAGAGATGTCAAGTGATTGGATAAACGGGTCTGGAGTCCAAGGTGAGGTCTAGGCCAGAGATGTCAGTGTGGGTATCATCACCATACAAACTGCTAAATCCATAGAGAAGAGGTCAAGGTTGGAGCCCTGAAGCACTCCAACACTTAAGGATCAGGAAGGAGAGAAGAAGCCAACAAGGAGACCAAGCAGGAGTAGCCTGAAAGGTACGAAGAAAATTGGGGGCTCCGGGGGACAAGGGGAGGATGCCAGAAACCAAAAGAAGAATTTTTTTAAATGTTTATTTATTTTTCAGACAGAGAGAGGGTTAGAAAGCTGTGTGAGCAGGAGAGGGGCAGAGAGACAGGGAGCCAGAGGATCCAAAGCAGGCTCTGTAGGAAGCCTGACTTGGGGCTCAAACTCACAAACTCTGAGATCATGACCTGAGCCAAAGTCAGATGCTTAACCAACTGCGCCACCCAGGCACCCCAAAAGAAGAATGCCTTAAGGAAGAGTTTGTGGTCAGTGGTGTCAGATATAGCAGAGACCATTTGCATGTCACTGACCATTCAATTTGATATCACGTGGATCACCTTGGCAAGAGCAGATAAAATGAAATGGAATACAAGCTTGAGGTATTAGAGATAGTGAATACAGCCAACCATTTGGGGGAGTTTTGTTGTAAATATGAGTAAAAGGAGTCAAATGAGGCAGTAGCTAGAAGAACATGCCAAAGAAACTTTTTTAGACTAGTTGACATTACAGCATATGTATGTATCTATGTATATATGTATGTATGTAATGCTAAAAAAAAATTATAAAAAAAAAAACTCCCACACATCTTGGCTTTGTTCTGCATCATTAAAGTACGCAGGAGTCATTGGAATCCAGGGCAGAGAAGTAGAGATGCTAGCTTTAGATAAAAGTACATTCTTTGATGTAACAGGAGAAAAATAGAGACTATTCAGGTATGCTTACAAATAGGTGACAGTTACATTTGGTTGTAGTTGGATGAACATCTCTTCTGGTTGAAAATTATCACTAAGCCTGGAGGTTTGGAGAGAAAGGTGAAGGTTGCATGTGAGATTGAACTGACCAGGGAACTGTTAGAGGACTGCTGGACGAAATGTGAGCAGGATTGTGTTTTACTTTCCAGCAATGCCCAGGTGCAGGGTCTTTGTAGGGAGAAATTTGGATATAAGCAGGGTTGTGGTTTCTCCTAGGCAGTACAGGAGAAGACTTTCTGTTACTGATTTTTCTGGCCAGAGAGCATACTCTCAATCATTTCAATCCTTGAAAATTCATTGAAGCTTGCTTTATGACCCAGCTGATGATCAATGGGGTATATGCTGCATATGTACTTTACAAGAATGTGTATTCTAATGGGAGGTATAGTTTTCTGTATATATGTCAATTATGTCAAGTATCTTCATGGCATTGTTCAGATCTTCTAAGTGATTTTTTCATTGTTCACGGAGTCTGTCAGGTGCTGAAAGGTGTTGTTGAAGTCCAGCACTGTGATTGTAGATTTATGTAAAATTCTACCGCTTTTGCTTTAAAATTGTAATAACTTCCTGGGACAAAGACTTCTTTGTTCTTAGAAAATATCTCTATCTCTGGCAATACTTCTTGCCTGAAAGTCTATTTTTGCCTAATTCTAGTATAGACAGATGAGATTTCCTTTGATTAGTGTTAACATGGTATAATTTTCCAAACTCCATGTATTTGGGTTTCGGCCTTTATGTAGTATAATAATCTTCATCTTTGACTTGGATCATTTGATCCATTTATATTTAATGCAATTATATAGTTAAATCTACCATTTTCTGGTTTTCTCATTTGACATAACTGTTCTGCTTTTTTCTCCTTTTTACTTTCTTTTGGATTAGTCAAACATTTTCGTTCTGTTACTATTATTACCACCATAGAGATTATAACATGCATCCTTGCCTCAATATAGTCCTGTACAAATTACTTCACTTCCCTAATAATGATAGAACCATACAACACTAACCCCTTAAACTCCTCTCCTGCCTTTTGCATTATTGTGGGAATGAATTTTAACTCTGTATATAATTTAACCCCACAAGACATGAGTTAGTATTATTTTGTATAGTTGATAGTCATTTATATTCACCTCCATATTTACTTTCTCACTACTCCTTATTCATTCCTGAAGCACACAGTTCTGTCTGGGATCATTTTCATTGTAAATGAAGAAGTTTCTTTAATAGTTCTTTTAGTGCAGATCTGCTGGCAACACATCCTGAGTTTGTTTGTTTAAAAATAACTTTGCCTTTTATTTTTAAAAACTATTTTCACTGGATATAGAATTCTACCTTGGTAAATTATCCTCAGCATTTTAAGATGCTGTTACCTTGTCTTCCACTGTTTTTGTTAATAGGTCACCTGTCAGTCTTATTGTCACCCTTCTGAAGGTCATGTATTATTTGTTTTGACTGCTTTTCAGATTTTCTCTTTGGTCTTTAGCAGTTTTACTGTGATGTGCCCAGGTACGGTATTCTTTGTATTTATTCTGATTTGGAAGTCCTAGTGGTTCTTGACTGTGTGGCTTGATACCTTTCATCAGATTGGAATTCTTTCTTACCTCTTCTTTAGAAACTGTTAAAAAAAAGTTAGATCTTTCCACTGTATGCCACATGTCTGTTTCACTCTTTTCCATTCTTTTTAGTCTCTTTGTGCTTCGAGTATGTTCTATCAATTTGTCTTTCAATTCACTAGTCCTATCTTCTGCTATGTCTAATACGGATTTAACAGAACCTAATTATTGAAATCTTAATTCCAGGTATTGCATTTTTCACTTTTGTAATTTCTACTTAAGTATATAAAATTGTAATTATGTTTCTATGGGTCACCCATGGGTCTTTCTATTGTCTTTCATATGTAGTTTTTAATCACATAGTCTGTGTAGTCATGTCTAGTAATTTTTTAAATGCCAGACACTCCATATATTAAAAAAAAAAGACTTGAGATGGTTGTCATCTTCCTCTGCTAGGCAGAGAGAGTAGAGAATGAATCATTTTAGTCTAATCAAGTGCTAAGTTGAATCAAGCCTGAACTGAATTTTTTAAGGCTTACTCTGCTTCTGATTTATTCCTAGACCTAGAAGTTAGCCCGTCAGGATTTTTAACTAAGAGCCTGGTATGTTCTTCAGTATCTTTTCCCTTCTATACCTTTGCTCCTCAGCATATTAAGACTTCAGAACACTGTTGTGAATTTAGGAGATTATTGGTTTAGCTCTTCAGTCTGCTTGCTACTCCACACCACCTCAGAATGAGAATGTGAAATGTGATTGGAGAAGTGTAAATAGAAAGGAGAGAGGCGGCTACAGTCCAAACACTAGGGAAGTTGTGCTGTGAAGAAGGCAGACAAATGGGGTAACTCGAATAGAATGCATAATCAAGAGAGTTTTTAAAAGAGTTGAAGAAACTAGAGACAATGTCAAGACGGTATTATTGGTGGTGGGTTAAGAAGCTCTGGGTACAGGAAGACAGTGCCAGATCCTGGAGCCTTTAGCAAATGAAGAGAAGCAACCAGGAAGCTGGCAGATGCTGGGAACAAAAAGGAGCAGGTGGAGATATGAACAAAGGACCTGCAGTACTTGAATGTAGGAAGAGGCTTCAGGGGCCAAGGGCTTTAAATTAGAGCCAAAAGAGTGAAAGGGGACTCCACAGATGATAACGAATGGAGAAGAAATTTACGTCAGCATGGAGTGACAAAATTAAGAGTTCGGTTTTGTAGTTGTTAAGTTGAGGTCATCAACAGAGGAATGAGTTCTAAAGTCATTAGAGTACAGCAAGTTATCTGAAGCCATAGAATCAGATGAACTCACCCAGAGAAAGGATGTAGACACAGAGAAGGCAGTCAAAGATGAAGACCTGAAACATGCCAACATTTTGAAATCAGAATGAGGAAGGGAAGCTAGGGAGATGGGAAGCTGAGAGAAGAGAAGCTTCCTAGAAGGGAGTAGTTAACCATGTGGAATCTTGCTGACATGTCAAAAAAGAGGAGGATCACAAAGTGATCTATCTGACACAAAGGTCTTCAAACAGGTCAGTGGAGTGATGAAGACAGAAACTTGATGGGAATATTAAAGAGAAATGGATCATGGACTCCACAGCCAGTTCTTCAGAGAAGCTTTGACCAATGGGGGTAGAGGTGGGTTTCTCCCCCTGAAAGGGTGACATCTTTAATGAACACAGGGAGTGGCCAGGATGGAGGCCAATGACAAGAAGAGCAGGGGTCATAGTCTAGGGGTATGAGCATCATGGAGGAGAGTTCTGGAACTTAGACAACTACACTATAAAAAGCAGAAAACAGTCTCCATTTGAGAGGGCCGCGGGGGAAGCTCTGTTCTCCAAGGATAATAGAGTTTCAGTTACAGCAGTTAAAAAAAAAAAATGTCTGCCTGAATCCTACAATCTGGGTCCCAGAGCCTCCAGCTAAAGGATGTACAGATAGAGGCTGTGCAAAGAGACAAGACAGGTGATAATGGATGATCTCTAAGTCAGTCTCAGATGACACAGAAGGAAGGGCCAACTCACCAGAATCTCAGCCAAAGAACAGAACAGCCAAAGACACTGAGGGTTCTAGAGTCTCCAAAACGTTTCTAGGAGCGGTGGCCGGAGGGTCCTGCAGCTGATTCCTGAGTGGTAAACGTAAAGCCTCTGGGTTTAGACTTTTGCCAAGATGGTCTTGGTCCCCTTTAAGTAAAACATGCACAAAGTTTATAAAAGGAAATAAATTACTGACAATGGTTTTATGCCTCTAAAGACAAACCCAGAAAGAGGCTTGTGCCCTGGCTTCCCAAGCAGGCTCACTGCCAACGATGCTAGGTTAGCTATCCACTCACCTGGGCAGGAAGGCCATTTACACAAAGCCAAGAAATGACCACTGTGTCAGCTGATAATAATGATGACCCACTTGTGCCTATTTTTTTTTTTTCAAGTCCATAGGTGTGGACCCTCTGCCAGCTAAGCTGTCCTATGACAAGTCTCATGACCAAGTGTGGGTCCTGAGCTGGGGGGATGTGCACAAGTCCCAACCAAGCCTCCAGGTATGTTGAACATGTAGAAACTGACACCCCACAGGAACAGAGGATGCTATCCTGTCTAATAATGTCTCTTGCTTCCCTAGGTAGCTGATCACATTTATCCAAAACCTATCCATCAAGGTTTGAGGAGAAAGTAGGAAGTAGGAAACAACCTTGGGCCAAAGCCCCTTACAGGCAATTCACAAGGTGTCTTCAGCCAGGCCTACCTTTAAAAGATAATACTGATGATGGATAAGATTCTGATGTCAGGACAACCAGAATGTGGCTTCCAGGCCCCACCTCTCCTGATCCGGGACTTTCTTCACCTTGGGCTGGGCAGGCTGGAAAACAGTGTCAAAGCACGTGCTAGATGTGAGCCTGTAAGGAAGGAAAAGTAGGAGCAGTAGTTATGTCCATAAGTGGAAGCACATTTACTGAGTGCTTACAGTATGCTAGGACACAGCAAAGTTCACTAATTTGCCCATGTCCCAACCCAGACAGTGTGGCTCTGCAGCCCAACACTCAGCCACTGCACTGTACTTCCTCTTTGAAAGAGTTTGGTCACAGGAGCTCTGTGGGATCCCCCCTCTCCACCCGTCAGAGAAGGTCAACATCACCCCTGTGTTGAGCATGCCTGGCTCTGCCTTTCTCATCCAGGGATGCATTACAGAATTAAACCCTAAAAAAAAAAAGTGAGTTGAATGCCTGCATTGTCCCAAAGATCTGCATAGAACCATTCTAGATGCACAGAAGTTAATTCATTTCATACAGTGGATGCCTCAGCACATTAGGGTTTCATTCTCTCTCAGAACCCCAGCTGACAAGGGCTGCAGATGGAGTCAAGTTCACCCTGTTCTCAAGACTGGTAAGAGCAAAGGGACAGCTGGGTCTACAGAGGCTTCCTCCAGGGGAATACCTGCCTGCCTACCTCTGCACGGTTGGGCCAGGGGGAAGACACTACTTCATCTCCTATAAATTGAAACTATTGTCATTTGATGGATGCCATCAACGTGGGCCCCAGTGAGATGACAAAAAAATCCATTACAGTGTCTAGAAGCCTGAATAAAGGTCATTCAGAGCAGAGCCTAAGCCCAGGGAAATTGTAATTTTAATTGGCCCTCCCTCTGGCAGCTCCAACAAAGCCTCTAAGGTAATTCAAGGAGAGGGGTCACCAAAACTTTTTTTTTTTGCTGAAACCAAAAATGACTGCCTAATTTAACAAGGCAGAGGAGTTGAAAAACACATGGTTTCACAGGTTATCTGTAAAAGAGAAAACATGAGAGTGGCAGTGGATTTCTCACCTGTAACAGGAGCTGGCAGACTATGGCATCTACATGGCTGAGATCCAAGAATCCTATTCCCAGCTAAGATATCCTTTACCTGGCAGGACAAAACAAAGATACAGTATGTGCAACAGATTTGAGGAAAGGATCCCAGACAAACACCAGATGAAGAAAGATCAAGAGGAGACTGATGTAAAGAATGAACCCACGGAGGAACTAAGATGGACGAAGACAGGCTCTCTGCAAATGTGTAATAAGTTCTAAATAAGTATGTTTGAATTAGGATAGGCTGAAAGAGAAATCCTGATGCCAGGCTATAACCGAAGATAAATTAATTCAGTAAAAATAATTGCATGGAGTGGAGGAAAGGGGAGGGAGTAAAAATACTTAGAAATATCTTATTGGGGTAAGAGAAGGTGTAGAGAATGCTGTTTGGAAGTAGTAGTTGGGAAGTGAGCATCTCATTATTCCAAATGTGATCAACTGAATTCTCCTAAAAGCTGTGATGATCAGACTTTGTTAGGAACAAAGGAAACTCTAACTTGTTTATAAGAAACACACATGGGGGCTCAGTTGGTTAGGCATCCGACTTCGGCTCAGGTCATGATCTCACGGTCTGTGGGTTCGAGCCCTGCATCTGGCTCTGTACTGACAGCTCAGAGCCTGGAGCCTGTTTCAGATTCTGGGTCTCCCTCTTTCTCTGACCCTCCTCTGTTCCTGCTCTCTCTCTGTCTCAAAAATAAATAAATGTTTAAAAAAATTAAAAAAAAAACACACACACATGAAACAGAATAAAAGGTTGAGGACAGGTGAACAAGAATATATTAATATTTCCACTGGTGCATATCAGGCAAGGTAGGGTTTAAGGTCACCAGCACTAAAAACAGCAAACAGATACTATGTCTCTACTATGTCTCCAGTAGCCTATAGTTATCAAGCAACATTAACAACTAAATGGCCTCAAACAAGAGCAATTAAAAATACAAGGAGAACTTGGAGCACCTGGGTAGATTTGTCAGTTAAGAGTCTAATTCTTGATCTCAGCTCAGGTCTTAAGCTCAGGGTTGTGAGTTCAAGCCCCACATTGGGCTCTGCCCTGGACATGAAACCTACTTGAAAAAATAATACAAGGAGAACTTAATTTAACATGCACTTAAATTGTCCAAAGGATATGAATGAATGACATGGGAAAATTGATTAACAATGCAACTTGGTTTAATATACACCTTTCATCTGCAGAACAGTTTTTTCACATGTCCACATACGAATAGGTTTATCTGTAACCACAAAGGATATTAACCAATCTTGTAAAAGTAGATGTTATAGGCAACATTAGCTGATGAATTAGAAACAATTAAAATAGAACCTAATAAGAAGACACTCCTATATAACTACTGGATCAAAAAGGAAGCTAAAAGGGAAATTAGAAACACTCTCAAAGGCAATAGTAAAGCGATCATTCTACATCAAGACCAACAGGAGACAGAGAAGGCTGTAGACATGGAGTGTCTGGGTCTTAAAAGCCTGAAGAAGTACTTGTGTTAAGAATTGAGAACAAGAACAGAGTAGTGACAAGGAGAAGAATGAAATTAATATAAACAAAACCAAAGAACAAAGAGAAACAGAGAAATCCTTCACAAGCCTGGTAAAGGAACAAAGAACGAATATATAAAATGAGGCATGAGAAAAGGAGTATTACTGCAGATACAGGAGGATAAAAATAACTGGAAATTAATACATGGCAACTCTGGGGCAGCAAATTTTAAAACCTAAAATAAGTGGATGATAGCTTACAAAATGTAGCCACCTGGCCAGCTCCATCAGTAGAGCATGCAACTCTTGATTTCGGAGTCATGAGTGTAAGCCCCACGCTGGGAGTAAACACTGACCTAACAGAAGCCCATAATAGAATAATAATTACAGGGTTTTTTTAAAGATTGAAGAGCTACCACAGAAAAACAGTTGAATTTTATCAAACCTTCAAAATATATTTTTAATATTATTTAACTATCTCGGACCACAGGGAGGATAATGTGCAGCTTCTTTGTTTTAAATAGCCAGCAAATTTTAATTATGAAAATTGACTAAAAATTGTGTAAAAAAAACAAAGCTGTAGGCTAATGTCACTTAGGAATACAGAAGCAAAATTCTAAACATGGTATTAAAAACAGAGTCCAGCAGTGCATCTAAATGCAGGGAACAAAGTCCCAGAATACGATGATGGTTCACTCTCAGGAAATCAGTCAACATTCTCTTAACAAAAGGGGGAAAAAAAACTTATTTTCAATAAATCCTGAAAAGGCACTGAATTAAATACAGCAGACATTCTCAATGAAATAATTAAAAACACGAACAAAAAGGCAATTTCTTAAATATAATGATCCCTATTTCCCAAAAACCAAGAGCAAAGTTTGCCTAAATGGCCAAACACAACTATTACAATCAGGAATTAGGTCACAACGTCCAGCATCCCAAGTGCAGAGTCTGGGCATTGCACTGTAACAAGAAAGGGACCACATTGAATAAACCTACCTTCATCCCTATGGGCTAGGGTTAAAGAAACCACTACTCGCAAAAACTCCTGGAAATGTCAACTGGCCCAGCCCTTGGGGTGCACAATTTGGAAAGGAGAACCAAAAGCCTCAAAACAATGCTTTTTTGAATCCAGCAACTTGACTTCCAAAGGCTATGGAAGTTTTGTCCATGGGTATGGACAAAAACTTTTTCAATACCCAACACTAAGGAACTGGTTAAACAGAACTTTGCTTGGACTACATGAAGGTGTTTCTATACATGAAGCCCTTCCCTCAGCAGCCAGTGTTGGCGGGCACCTTCCTGAATCCTCAGTATCACTCCTTGGCCCACCAGTCCCAGACCCCCACACACCCCAGCTGAGCCTCCCTTTTCACCTGGTTTTGTCTACCCTCTTAGAGAGATGCTCAGCCTTCAGGACCCCACGTGAACTATCAAGTGACATTTCCTGATATCTAGCCACATATGTACGTCTCCATATGTGGGCTCCTGAAGCAAGCCCACAGAGCCAGCAAAATTAAGGAGTTGGACAATTATCTTTTGGACACTAACATGCGGGGGAACGTGCCAGGATGCAAGGCCAAGAAGGAACTCACAACTCGTCAGACAAATGAGGCGGTCACACCCACATGAGTTCAATGGCCCGTGGTACTGCGTTTTGATGAAGTAACCTCTGAATATAGGGTGTCAGAGTGGTGAAGCGTGAATGACACTGACCGCTGACAGCCTGTAATTTTCCATCTCTATTAGAAGCTAAAATGACAGGCCTGCGATCAAGCAGTGATTGTGTGGCTTCTTGGAATTCTCTGGCATTTTCCCCTAGACACTCCCATGATCCAGTTTCCTAATGCTGATATTTTCATGCCCAGTACCAAGAGTGTTTTTCCATGGACTTGCCATGGAAGTATCATTTGGCCATTCTAAAAAATCACAGAAAAATAACCTAATGCGGTGTGACAACTTTAGAGCTGCCCCAAGGCTGAAAATCACAGCCCTCCTCATTCCTGTCCGGCATCCTCTCTGCTTACCCCCTCCCACCTCCACCCCCCAGGAAGCATGATCCAGAAAAGACTCAAACTTCAACCCTGCCTGAGGAGGCAGGCCAGGTGTTGTTTGTTTCCCCATAAAAGCAAGAGCCAGAAGGCAGTCCTATTCTTAAAAGATAAAAGCATCCAGAACTCCAAGCCACAGGAGTTACCGAAGCCCCAACAGAGACTGTCCTCAGCCTCAGGCTGCAGAAGTCTGGACCGTGTAAGCACAGCCATATGATCAAGATCAGAGAAAGTGTCTCAGCTCTGTGTTCACAGTCTAGCCACCCCCCCACCCCCCCACCCCCCCACCCCCCTGCTCAGAGGGTCTGGGCTTGACCTTGTGGGCCTTCAGCCTCATCTGGCTGTGGGCCACCCACGTTTCAGGGCAATGGCCTAGAAATTGGAGGCTGACAAGCACATGAAGAAGGAAAGGGGACACAGGTTGTTGAGCATGGTGTCTCTGGCCTGGCCATGCCCAAGGCTGTGTTAGCTGATAGACACGTGCTCAACCTGACCACAGCGGGCTTTCTGGCAGGACCTCCACACTGCTCTCTTCCCACCTAATCTCCGACATCACTCGCCTCTGTTCTGCCCTGCCACCGTGCCCTTCCCTGACACAGGCCCAGCAGGAACTGTCCACAGCAGAGAATGGCTCCGGCTGCCTCCTGCCAACCCCACAGAGAAAGTGGTACAGAAGAAGAAAGGGAAACAGAGGCAGCTATGCTCTGTCACTACCAATGTGTACAAAACACGGGGCCTGACTGTTGATTTCTCACAGCAGGTCCGTTGTGCAACTAGACCCCATCCCCAGCATTCTAACTGCAAGGCATCTAAATGGCTTGAGCAGCATCTTTGAATGGCATTTCTGCAGGATTCCTGCTTTCTCCAATAAACCATGGAGTCACAATTCCCATAGAACACCTCTGTGAGCAGTCTATGATAGAGATGCCCAACAAATGGGCCCACGCACCTGTCATCAAAGGAAAATAAGGAAGCAGTAAATACTTGCACCATTTAACATTTTCATGACTGAAAAGCTCACTCCCTCTCTTCCCAGGGTGGCCTGGGTGCTGAGAAGATGGGATTCTCAGTTGTAGGGGAAGTGGTCTCTGAGCAGAGTGATCTTTCTCTTCTGAGGACATCTCTCAGAAGCTCCAACATAGTCCCCACTGTGCCATCAGGGGCTGGTGATGTGTGGGCCCAGTTTTGGGTCAGACCTGCCTGCACAGGAGGGAGTGATTCAGGCATCCATACCTGTACTGCCCCTCTCCCCCAAAGGGGGAGTCCCTGCTCTGCTCCTGCCCCTCTCTCTCACACTGGGGGCATCTCTCTCTGAAGTAGCCTGTCTGCTGAGGGGCCTTACCAGCATGCAAAGGTGGTTCCAGGTTTCCCACCCCTACCTGGGTGGGCCCTCACAAGGACCCTCCCTCTGTGTTATAGGTGATCACAGAAGCCAGCACCGGCCAGGGCCAGCACCTTATCCACACACCGTTTGCAGGAGTGGATGACTTCTTCATTCCTCCAACAAACCTCATCATCAACCATATCAGGTGAGACAGGCCCACGATGCCCTAAGGAGCCCCCATAATCCAACTCAGCCCGGCATGTGGTGCATTTGCCCACTATGAGACCTGCTCCTTCTGTGTCTCTGTCACTCATCCTGAGCTGGCCTTGGGCTCCATCATGAGGGGACAGGAATGGACCCATCACTAGTCCTTAAGTGCCTTAGTTAAGGAAGGCACCAAGCTCCTATGGCCCTCAGAGGCCCACTGAGGACAGAAAGTCTCATCCTCAAGGTGAGGACTATAGAGAAAAGGAAACAATAGTGGTTAATGGGCCACCCTCTCCTTGTTAGACACAAAGAAACTAGTAGAAGTGGTCTTGACCCCTTTTTACACATGCAGAAACCAAGGATTAGAGAAGTTAAAACAGAGGCCAAGTTTACACATCCAGGAAGAGTCAGATGAAATACGAGGCCAAGTCTCTTTTTAGTTCCTTATTCTCTGCTGCCCACTGCCCATGGGTTTTCCAGAAGCCCCCAGAGCAGCCATGGAGAGGGCCAGCCAGGGAACAAGGCCTCTTGTTCATCCAGAACAGCCAGAACATCCAGAACCATCCAGAACAGCCTAAAAATGGTGGCCTATGGTCTCACCTGCAAACCTCAGCTCAACCTGGCTGTTCCCCCTGCCTGTTCATTTCAGACAACCCCTAACACCTACTGTAAAGTCACCACTGCAGAAGACTCAGCCTGCCCCTTTATAAAGTCACAGAGACCGGAAGGTCGTGCCTTTCTTTTGTGTGACATCAAGTCCCTTTCTCCAGGAAGAAAGGACTCATTGTTATATATTGAAGCTGGACTTGCAAAACTAGGCCCACCCACTGATCCAAGCCCAAGAAAGAAAACAGCTCCTTTATGAACCCTACCGTGTAGACAGCACCTGGGAGGAGCCTCTAAGATTCTGGTGGTTGCTCAAGGGTGAAAAACCCCCAAAGAAGCTGAATTCAGGCGGGAGTCTAGCACATTTACAGGCTCTGCGGCACCTGGGTGTGGCGTTTTACATTCAAGTTCTTTACCAGAGTTTCATGCTCTTTCCATGCTTGATATCTTTAAGAATGCTTTAAAGATGCTTTTAAGTGGGCATTTCCCCCACTCAGAGACTCAGGTATTCAAAAGAGAAGTGTGGAGGAGATGTTTCTCTTCTTCCCATAGGCATCCACAGCACCAAAAGGCCTCTCTCAGCGATTGAGGCAGAGGCTCTCAGGTCAAAGCCAAGTCCTGCCTGGGGTCAGGCCTTCTGGCAGCTTGCCACCCACCCCCAGAGGGGAATTTCACCAAGCCCAGATGTGAGCGGCTACCGCCTGCTGGGCCCTTCCCCTCAAGCTTTGATCCAGTCCTCCCAAAAGCCCTCAGAAGGAACTGCCCTCTTCCTCATGGCAGAGGCTCTAAGAGGCCGTCCACACACCGGGCTCTGCAGTGGGCAGGGCAGCAAGGCCACACCAAGGCCATCTGGCTGCAAAGGTAAAAGCTGTCCTCAGCTCCCCCCTGCCCAAGCTTCCTCCCCCAGGGGATCAGGGATCATAACCGACACAGGAGAGGCTGCCCCTCCACCTTCCTCTCCCCCCGGGGGAGGGAGCGCTGGAGGAAGCGAGTTGGCTTGCGGGGCCTGCTCAGAATCTGATTAGTCCAGAGGACAGTAGCAGCAAGCCCACCTCTGCCGTCCTCCTCCTGGCAGGCGATCAGGGGCTCTTTTCCCTCCAGGCACAGGCCCCCACTTCCCAGCTGGCAGCAGGCCTCAGGGGAGCTGATGTGAAGGCATCCCAAAGGGAGAAGCTATTGACGGCACTTTTATGCTCCTCCTTTACCATTTCTAGAGATGAGTGCGTGTTATGAGAGCAGAAATCGAGGAGCATTTGTAATGCGGCTGCCTTCATTTTCACCTCGTAGATGAATGACTGAAGAAGCCAGGCCCTGCAGGATGGTACATCTAATTAAGAAGCTGTTAGCGCACTGAAGGATTAGGATAAAGGGAAGAGAATGGATGCAATCCTTTAGAGGAATGACAGAGCCCCTCCTGACCTCAGTTCTTCCCTTCGCAGGTTCGGCTTCATCTTCAACAAGTCTGAGCCCGCAGTTCACAAAGTTGACCTGGAAACACTGGTGCTGCTCAAGACCATCAGCCTGCAGAGCCACGGCTGCGTGCCACAGGCCATGGCCCACACCCACCTGGGCGGCTACTTCTTCATCCAGTGCCAACAGGATGGCCCCGCTTCTGCCGCCCCCCAGCTGCTGCTCGACAGCGTCACGGACTCCGTGCTCGGCCCCAATGGGGACGTGACTGGCACCCCACACGTGTCCCCCGACGGGCGCTTTGTAGTCAGCACTGCTGCCACCAGCCCCCAGCTGCACGTGCAGGAGATCACGCTGCAGGGGGAGATCCAGACTCTCTCTAGCCTGAAAATAAGCCAGGGCATCTCTGACGTGGCCTTCCAGCACTCCTTCACCCACGGCGATCAGTACTACATCTACGCCCCCCTGGAGACAGAGCCAGACCTGCTGTTCCTGGAGCTGTCCACGGGGAAGACGGGCATGCTCAAGAACTTGAAGGAGCCGCCCACGGGGCCCGCATGGCCTTGGGGAGGGCCCCGCAGGATCGTGAGGGACAGCGGGCTCTTCGGACAGTTCCTGCTCATCCCCGCCCAAGAGTCGCTGTTTCTCGTCAACGGGAGACAAAACGCTCTGCGGTGTGAGGTGTCGGGCGTAAAGCGGGGGACCACAGTGGTGTGGGTGGGCGAGGTATGAAGGAGCCCGGGGCAGAGCCCTGGGCCACCAAACACCGCCGAGTCCTCACACCGCAGCCCCAAGCAGGCGCCCTGTACATTTTCACGGACAAAAGCAAAACCTGTATCCGCTCTGTGGTTCAACACTGGCCTCCTTGCAAGTTTCCTAGTATAAGGTATGCGCTGCTAACCAGATTGGGGTTTTTCGTTGGGAAGTATGATTTATGCCTTGAGCTACGGTGAGAACACACGCTGCTGTGTAAAGGAATCATTTCTGTGCCCAGCTACACGCCATGTTTCCTGGGGAACGCTGCGGAACCAAGAGCTCCTGCTTTCCAGGCTGACACTTGTGTCGGTTGCCTTCATGTACTCATTGTCCGTCACAGCTGGGTCCAGCCCACCTCCCCCCGATGGAGTGGCCCCGAAGCCGGGCCTGGAAACTCAGTGCGAGCCCTGGCTTTCGCTCCAGGCATGAGAGCCACGTCTGCCCTCATTCCGGACCTTCTTTTCTCCTGCGCAGCCGCTTCATGCTTTTTTTCCATGTGACTTGGTGTAAGCCTGAGGGAGATCCAGCCAGACTTCTTGCGTCTTGGGGGATGGGGAAATCACTTACTTTATTTTGGAAATTTTGATTAAAAGATAATTTTTTATAATCTCAAATGCTAGTAAGCAGAAAGATGCTCTCCGAGGTCCGCTCTGTTCGTCCCTGCCTTAGGCCAAGTCTCTGAGAGTCACCACCCCACACCCAGAAAGAACAGTGATCATCCAGGAATAACGGTCCTCTATACCACGGACACCCTGAGTACAGATCTAGTCACCACAGTGGCAAAGACTTTGTTCTGGGCCGGGACGCAAAGAGACCAGGACAAACCCTGTGTGCCTGCTTTTTACCACTGAACGGGGATGTTTTATGAGCCGGGCCCAGTTCCCCAGATTCAGAGCAGACTGGGCTTGCCACGGGGGCGGCCTACAGAAGAGTGACCTCCTGGTGCAACACAAAGACACGTGTGGGGTCCAAGTGGCTTCTGTAGGCGATCCCTTTCAAAAATCAATTTCTTTTCTGCCCGTGGCCCTTGCACTCAGCTCTAGCATGCCCGTCATTGCATCATCACGGCACAGCACATTTCAGTCTTTTCTTACACGTGGACCCTTCTGTCCCCAATAATACACACTGAAAAACCCACAATCAGAAGGCAGAGGGAAGGGGGGGGGCCAGTGGCGGGAGGGTGTGGGCTGCCAATGCTTCATGATTCCCAAATATCTCAGACAATGCTGGGCTGTCAGGAGGGCATCGAGGGAGTACAACCCAGCTGGCCCCGGGAAGACAGCTCATGTTGGAGAATGTCAGCTTTGGGGCTCCCGGCACACCCCTTCTCCCTCACCTCATTCACCAAAACACACTTGTATGGTTTCTGGCCTGAATGATCGGTTTTCAAGTCACGTGAAGTTGGAAGAGATGGTCTCATCATGGACACCTCACCTAGGGCAGACTGCTTCACCTGCCAACATGGCCATGCTTTTCCCGCTCTGATCACTGGCTGCTTTCAGGGAAAGGAAGACACAGACCCTGCCTTGCTGTAAATACAGCTCCCTTGCACACTCACCTGAATGCCCAACCTACCTGACCCCAACTTGATTTCCTGAAATCAGCCAGTCCTATTGTCTCACATATCTTGGTCCATCCAACACCTGTCCCCTCCAACTCCCAAGAGTGTGCCTAGGTATGTACATGCATACTTTAGATTTCGTTACATGTACTTGAGCTGTAGCTACAGGTTGAAAGGATGGACTTCAAAAGCCGCATACTCAGTTTCCCAAGAGCTGGGATGGATGGGTGACACCTCTCACCCTTTCTTCTTCCTGCCCCAATCTCTTGACACATTCACTTCCAGACTTCCACATTTATCACTGCAGTTCTCCACTTTCACCAACTTCTCCCTTTGGAAAAATCTTCCAGATGATGGCAACCCCTGGCGGAGAAAGTCTGAGCCTACCTGAGGAAGAGCCTACCACCTACCAGGTCAGGACATCAGCCCCTCGGGGTCATGGGTTCCTAAGTCAAAGACCAGTCCAATCCCAGCAGGCCTTGTGATCTGGGAGACTGCAGCATCCGTTCCTTTGCCTCATTCCTTCTGTTTCTAAGTATGTCTGAAAAGCATTTCTGCCTCTGGCTAACTCACTGTGCAATTAACTGGAGATGCCAGCTTAGGGCTCGGGGCCAGCATTCCACACACTGTTGAATCAGAGCAGGGATTCGTAGGCCTGAAAACAGTGCAATCTGCACATTCACAAAGGCAAGAGAGTAAATGCTTTTTCATCACAGCAACCAGCCGAACTGCTGGGTGGGAGGCAGAGGAAAGGCTGGCCAGGTTGCCCCCACCCCCCTTCCAGCCCCAGAAGCTCAGAGGAACACGGTCCCAAAGTCACTGGTGTAAAAAGTTACCACAGCAGGTGAGCCTTGCTGCCGACCCAGCCGCAGCCCTCTGACAAACACACAAGATCACCTAACAACCGATACTTCACTTTAAAGAAGCACTTCATCTTAACAATGACACGTTCATAATGAACTATTTCAAAATTTACTGAATTTTGAAATAAAATTAATTTCACAAAAATTCAACATAGTATTTTTTTTTCATAACAACTCACAAATAACCTACACCTTTGCTGATATTAAGGATTTGAAATGGAGGGGCTGGTGTTCCTTCCGCCCCAGTGAGCAAAACCCTGCATGGAAGCAGTGGGTCTGAAAGCCTGCCCAGCCTTCTACCAAGTGGTAGTAGTAAGAGGGAAGTGTCTGCTTGCAGGTGGCCACACGGACCATCTGCACAGGATACCTGGGTGTGGACAACGTGCTGTGTGGCAAATGCCACCATCCCCACCCCAGCAATCCTGCCCAACAAACTCTGCCTGGGGCTGGCCCAAGCTTCTTCCCTAGGTCTCCCAGTCAATTCAAGTGTCTCACTATACCTTCCCCAAGCCCCTGGAAGTAGCTGGAAGGACCTGTGAAGTGTGGGTGGGGCCAACCACTAATCCCCAACCACAAGATGCAGAAACTTGAATCTAGACGCATCGTGAACAGAGACAGAAGCTCAGCCCCTGCATGCCCCCTCCCACCTCACCCCTGCCACCTGCTGTCTTTCCCACTGCTCTGTGCAGAAAAGGGCTCCCAGCTCCAAGGAGGGCTCCCGAGGATAGCTCTTAACCCTGAAAAAAGCAGAGAACTGCCTGTTGACCTAGGGAACCTAATTGCTGAGGCTCCATTTAGGAGAGCAGCCTGAAGTTGGTTTTGTGTGGCCACACCTTCTTTTCTGTTGACCAATAACCTGTGAACTAAAGGAGAATCCAGAACAGAGATGTGCAACAGATCCATTCTCGCTGTATTTTTCTACCAGGGGCTGCAACATCATCAATTCATTTCTCACTGTGTGTTTCATTCAGACACCGTGGATGCTGAACCACCCTCATCACCAAATCCCACAGCCCTGTCCTGGGCCCTTCTCTCCAGAACCAAGCCCCTTGGATTGCTGAGGCCACTTGCCCTCCCTCCCGTGCACTACTGGTCTACCTCACCTTCTCCTCCCTGTACCCAGCTCCTCTGACAGCTGCCCCCACCCAGGAAGCTGGACAGTGACGTGGGCCAACAACAATGACATGAAATCCTTTGCTGTCCTTGCCCACCCAGAACCCCAGGTCCTGTTCCACGTGCAGTCAGAACCCACTGGGACACAGCCCTTGGCCGCCCAGAATCACAACCTCCACAGTCTAGCTCGCAGACCTTCCAAACGAGGTAACCAAGACCAGAGCAAGCTCACAGGTGTCAGAGAAGTCAACTGTTGTCAAACAGAAACTGTCAGACAGGAATAGAGACCATGACGTCTCAGCCAAGCTTCGTCCCTTAGAGGGCCCAAGCCACACCTCCCTCCTTCCCACTTCACTCTCAGCCTTTCTGGCTCCCCTCCTATGCTTCAGGTCTCCTGCACGTGTGCTGTGCCACAGCTCCTACAGTTCAAGGGACAACTGACCTTACTGTCACACCAGCTCCCCACAATGGCCTTTGCCCATGCTGCTAGCTAGCTTTGGAAGTCCAAGTAAGAAGTCACTCCCAGGGCCACATACTACTATTTGCTCCCAGAGGAGCACAGAGGCAGAGGAGTTTTGTTTGACAAAGTTACTAGCTGCCATGGCTTCTGTCCAAAATCATAGAGATTACAGAGTAGAGAGCGGCTTAAAAGATTCAAAGGAGAAAATACATGGTGCCTATTCTCGAGGTCTGACTACAGGACCCCAAATCCCTCATGCAGCACAGGCCACTTCCTGCTTCTCTCTTCACCAGATTACCTGCCAAGTTACTTGAGAATCTGAGCATCTTATGCAGGCCTGCAGGCTTTAGGCACAGCCACACAGCGGGCAGCAGGAGCCCAGCAAGCATGGTCTCACACATCCTCTGGAGCTGTAGGAAGCAGTGGGGATTAAACCAAACACAGTGTGTGAAATTATAGAAAGTATGGGAAGAGCAGGAATTGGCCTCCAAAACTGAGAGTGAGGCTTCCTGAGCCGGCACCAAAGTGTTGAACCTGTACTTTTTGTTTTTCTTGGACAAACCCACAATTCACACACACACGCACACGCACACGCACGCACACACACACACCCTTTCCAAGCTCATCTTGACCAATATGGGACCATCTGTTTCCCCTGTGGCCCTAGAGAAGGTGGACCATCCCCCAGAGGGCTCTAGAAGGCTTAGCCTGCACTGCACAAAGCGCTAACTGTTGATTCGCCCCTACCCCAAGCATGGTGGCCTCTCCACATGTCACCAGGGCAGGATCAGAGAATGCTGCCCTTTGGGGACACACTCTTCAAGATCGGAGCGTCCTAGCGAGTTTCCATAGTTACCACATTCGCCTGCCAAGATCAGAGCTTCACGGCGGTCGTTGGTGGTATAGTGGTGAACACAGCTGCCTGCCAAGATCAGAGCTTCATTTGTAAAGAAGCTCAACTAGTCTCTGCTGATCACGGGGCCCAAGTGCTTTCTCTTTTAGAGAAAATTCCCTAAATCCAAACCCTTGTCTGCTGCCCAGCGTGACATCTGCCATCCGTTTAAGAGTCAGTTAAGATACTTCAGCTGCTTCAGAGGTGCAGGATGACAGGTCCATAAGCCACCACCCCAGACCCCACAGCAGCCCCTGTGGCTGGGCAGCCCCCATTTCTGGCCTGGCCCCGTAACCCCCCCACAGTTCCCCCTCCTGCTCACACTTTCTGAAGGCCCTGTGAGATGGCCTCAAAACAGAAGTGGCCATGGAGTGTTGCTGCAGTGGTCACACACACAGTGTTTCATGCTATAGTGTAGCTGAATGGCCCTCAAGATACGAAGTCACATGCATACCCTTTGTCCCATTAAGATTCTCCTCCTCCCCCGCCTCAGAAAACTTTCAGAGCTCTTACATCAAGGCAGATATATTATTTTGAGCAGTTGTGTAGACACCAAAATCTATTTTCTGTAATCACCAGTATTTCTCAAAAGGCCTCCTGTACTTACGATACATGTGAATTTTTCCTTGTTTATACGATATATATAAATTATTTTTAATACATCAACTTTAGAACTTTGTACCAACACAGTAACCATACCTGGCATTTGAAATAAGTTTGTGTTTACTTTAACGTATTGCACAGTATTGAACACACCGTGTAACTGCAGTACCACTTGATATAAAGACGATTCACAAATTATCATCAAGTATTGTCAATGTAAATGCTCTTTTTCGGAGGATTTTACAATAAAACTTGAGAAAAGTTACCGTCTGTTGCTGCCAGTCTCTGTGCAGCTGGTGAAGCGAGAAGGGGCTAAGGCAGGACCACGCACATGGTTCTCCCCATTCCCCATCACCACAGCAGGTTCTGGAAGGGCCAAGGGAAACGGCCTCTCCTCTGGCCTGCTCCGAAGTGCTGCTGAGCAAAGGCAGGCCCTTGAACATGGTAGTCCCTTCCCCCATGTTCAAATTTCGGGTCTCCAAATGTACAACCAACATCTGGATCAAAACTTCTCTTCACCTGCCCTGGGAGACTTGCACAACTTGCCACAGTCTCTACCTCTAACTCACACACTTGACTCCAGTAACTCTTGGTTCTCATTGAGGTAGACTTTGCAGCTAGGAGGTAGAACATATAAAGTGCTCAGTAATCACCAAGTTACCAGGGCAGAGCACCTGCCATGGGCTAGCACTGTGCTAGGTACGGGGGAAAGAGGGCTTGACAAAGAAGACATGATTCTTGCCCTTGGTGAGTTCCGTGTCCACTGCCCCATGACTATGAGTGCAGATTCTCCAGAGAAATAGAACCAATAATGGGTGTGTTTGTGTATGTGTGTGCGCATGCACGCACACGCACGCATGTAGGTGGGGGAAAGAAGGAGAGAGAGCTTTATTTATCTATCTATCTATCTGCTGGGTAGGCTGTCAGCTGGAGACCAAGGGAAGGCTTGTAGTTTGAGTCCAAAGGCCATTTGTTGGCTGAATTCTTCTGGGGAGGTCAGTCTCCTATCTTAAGGCCTTTAACTGATTACATGAGGCCCACCCACACAACAGAGGATACCTGCTTTATTCAAAGTATACTGCTTTAAATGATAACCTAGTGACAATAACTACTTTCACAGAAGGACCTAGAAGAGTGTCTGACCAAGTATCTATCTGGGCACCATGATCCAGCCAAGTTGACACATAAAGTTAATCATCACAATGACATAAACAAGACGATGTGATGATGCTCATCTTCTCTCTTGGAAGAATAACTTGCTATGTGCCAGACACTGCAATAAACAATAATAAGAACCAGTTTTTGTTTTGTTTATAAATTTTTAAATTTTTTTTTTATCTTTGAAAGAGAGAGGTGAGTGAGTGAGTGAGTACAGGAGGGGAAGGAAGAGCAGGAGACACAGAACCCAGAACAGACTCCAGGCTCCGAGCTGTCAGAGCCCAATGTGGGGCTCCAACTCATGAACCGTGAGATCATGACCTGAGCCGAATTCGGATGCTCAACCAACTGAGTCACTCAGGTGCCCGAGAACCACTTATAAAAGTTACCATTATCTACACAAGGCAAGGGTTGGTGTTATCCCCAACTCATAGAAGAGGAAATGAAAGCTCAGAGCAAAAGAGCCAGATTCAAATTCAAGTCTATAAAGCCAAAATACACTCTCTCAACCACTAAACCACTGAACCCGAGGGTACCTGTGGTACCCATCTCCACAAAAGTCAGAGCCACAGGTGCTCCAGGCCCGTGACCTCACAAACCCCCTGATGGCACAGCCCACTAACCCTAACCTCCAAAGCCAGCTGCCCAGAAGAGCCCTCAAGATTTGGGGTCTGCCCTGTCCCCTCAGGAAAGAGAAAATGCACTGGAACCCAAAAACTCTGGGTAGAGAGCAGATTGCAATTGTCAGCTTGCTTGCTGCCTGCAGAGGCTGGGCTCTTCCCCGCACACACTCTGGTCATCTCTTTTGTCCTCACAAGCCCCAAGATAGCAGGCGCTCGGATTGGAGGAGAGGGGGATAGCAAAGATGTAGCCGGCAACAAGACCGGCCCCAGACAGGTGGTGGCAGAAGTTTTCATCTCTACTGTGTCCTGCCCGTTCCCTCCTCAGCAGCCTGAACAGAGGCTACTTCAAGAGACACACAACGTGTGGGGCCAGCCCCATGCAGTCAGCTTTGGGAGGTCCAGGAGGGGGACAGGGTCCTTAGCTCTGCCCACAACCAGCACACCTTCCCAAGCTTCACCACGTATCCATTCTCCTGTTCAACCACCATTTTCCCAAAACTGTCTCTGAACCCAGGGCCAACCGACATGGAGCCCACAGTAAGAACAATCAAATGGATCCAATAATAAACACTGGCACTCGGGATCCTTGAGGGGACATGCAGGGACCTTGGTTCAGAGAGGCTTTCTGGATGCAATACATTTGAAGCCACGGGTTCAAGTGGGGGGTCCAAGTAAGGACCAGAGGAGTGAGAGCCTGCCCGCTGACCCAGGAGAGAGCAGCACAGTGGCAGCATGGGCAAGACAGCCACATGAATGGAGGCCACTAAACGCAGAAGGCTGAGGTGAAGGAGAGGCCTGGGAGGGCACTGTGTTGTTATGGAGATAGAGAGCACCCTTTAGAGAGCATCCTTGGGGCTCCGGAAATCATCTTTCCAGCCGGGCTCCTGGGTGCTCAATGTCGAGGCTAAAGAGGAAGAAGGAAAGAGAGATGCTACCATTAACAGTGATGGGGCGTCCAGGACCAGAGGCCCGAAGCTGGGATCACTGTGCTCCAGGGAAGGCTGTCCACAGGAAGTCACAAAGGACTGTCAGTGCAGAGAGAGACAAAGCAGACTCCCCTAGAGGAGGCAAAGGCTGATACATCGCTGTCGTACGGATCCTTTCCTATGAGCACAGAGCCCTGGGATTCTGAGGACCAGAGATAAGCTTCTATAATGGGCTACAGAGACAAGTAAAAGAGGGGTGTCCAAATGAGTTGGGTCTGCATAAAGCGGGGTGGTGACATACCCAGTCAAGGATGGAGAATGAGTTTCTGAGAGGAAGGGGAATATCCATACATGAGAGAGGGATCTGAGAAAAAGGGCATTCCCAGACCCCAGGGGGCTGAGAAGGAACACTCAGAAGACTTGGGTCCAAATACCCCAATATGCAGGGGCCGGTGGGCCAGGAAAGAAAAAAGGAGGCTAGCTAACAGAAGATCCCAGAGCCACAATTCTAAGAGCCTGGCCTGGCTATGCCTGAATCTAAAATCATTACAAAGTTGTAAAAACTAATGTTTTTTTATGCAATCAATAGTACACTGCATTATATTCGAGTCTAGACAGATAACATCTTTATGTGCACAAAGTTATCTTATCTGTCCCAAGAAAACATGTTTGTATCCTCAGTTCCCACTTCTCCAAGGCAGCTGGCCACTTAAGCCCATCTTCTCCAGCCAGAGCTTCCTGCTGAAGTGAAGTCCGGTTACCAGACAAGAGGTGTTGGTCAGCACAGGGACCAGCTGGGAGCAGCCCAGGAAGAAGAGATGAGAGGTGACAACCAATAGGACTCACACCGTGTCCAGTGGGTAGAACGCACCGCCCCAAGCAGACCTACAACGAGGAAACTTTCGGTAACCCTGGGGCACAAGAAAGAGAACCTGACTCACAGAGAGCCTGGGGAAACCTCAAAAGGAGGCACAGCACCACTGATCAAGCTTTCTGAAAGCCCCAGGGCGATCTCAATCAACCCTTGCTCACATACTGCTAGGTAACTACTCTGAGAGTGCAAAGCCTGCTTGGGATTCTCTCTCCCTCTCTTTCCTTCCCTCCCTTGCATGCTCTCTCTCTCAAAACAAATAAATCTTTTAAAAAAGAGAAGAAAAAGCTGATGGTGACACCCACTCATGAGCTGCGTATGTGCGAGAAGAGGTGGTGGTACGGGGACAGGCAAGGCCAAGAAGCACACATGTGTTCAGCAACTAGGGGCCCCATGAAGGAAACTCTCATCGCCCAGGCATAGGCAACGATGACAGGGCTGAATGTGCCTATTCCTTCCCAAGTAACTGAAGGAAGGAAGCCATACACAACAGTGACAGGAAGATGACAGAATCACAGAGGAATGCCTCCTCAGCCCCTACCTCAGAAACAATGGTCAGGCTTCCCTCCCTGGAGATATGGTGGAGCCAATGACCCCAAACAATTCTAACATTAAAAATACAGAGGGGGCAGGGTGCCTGGGTAGCTCAGTCAGTTAAGCATGCCAGTCTTGATTTCGGCTCAGGTTATGATCTCTTTGTTTTTGAGTCCAAGCCCCACATCAGGCTCTGTGCTGACAGTGAAGAGACTGCTTGAGATTCTCCCTCTTTCCTTGCCCCCTCCCCTGCTCACACTCTGTCTTTCTCAACAACAACAAAAAAAAATAGGGGCGCCTGGCCAGCTCAGTCAGTTGAGTGTCTGACTTCAGCTCAGGTCATGATCTCATGGTTCATGAGTTCAAGCCCCAAGTCAGGCTCTGTGCTGACAGCTCAGAGCCTGGAGCCTGCTTTGGAATCTGTGTCTCCCTCTCTCTCTCTCTCTCTGCCCCTCCCCATCTCATGCGCTCGCTCTCTCCCTTTCTCTCTCTCTCTCTCTCTCAAAATAAATAAACATTAAAAACGTTTTTTAAGGGCATCTGGGTGGCTCAGTTGGTTAAGCGACTGACTTCAGCTCAGGTCATGATCTCACAGTTCGTAAGTTTGAGCCCCACATCGGGCTCTGTGCTGACAGCTCAAAGCCTGGAGCCTCCAGATTCTGTGTCTCCCTCTCTCTCTGCCCCTCCCCCACTCACACTCTGTCTCTCCCTCTCAAAAATAAATAACAGCATGGTACTGGCACAAAACCAGACACATAGGCCAATGGATATAATAGAGACTCCAGAATTGGACCCACAAAAGTATGGCTAACTAATCTTTGACAAAGCAGAAAAGAACATCCAATGGAAAAAAGTCTCTTTAACAAATGGTGCTGGGAGAACTGGACAGCAACACGCAGAAAGTTGAAACTAGACCACTTTCTTACACCATTCACAAAAATAAACTCAAAATGGATAAAGGACCTGAATGTGAGACAGGAAACCATCAAAACCTTAGAGGAGAAAGCAGGAAAAACACCTCTCTGACCTCAGCCACAGCAATTTCCTACTTGACACATCCCCAAAGGCAAGGGAATTAAAAGCAAAAATGAACTATTGGGACCTCATGAAGATAAAAAGCTTCTGCACTGCAATGGAAACAATCAGCAAAACTAAAAGGAAACTGACAGAATGCAAAAAGATATTTGCAAATGACATACCGGACAAAGGGCTAGTATCCAAAATCTATAAAGAACTCACCAAACTCCACACCCAAAAAACAAATAATCCAGTGAGGAAACGGGCAGAAAACATGAATAGACACTTCTCTAAAGATGACATCCAGATGGCCAACAGGCACATGAAAAGGTCCTCAACTTCACTCCTCATCAGGGAAATACAAATCAAAACCACACTCAGATACCACCTCACGCCAAAGTGGCTAAAATGAACAAATCAGGAGACTATAGATGCTGGAGAGGATGTGGAGAAACGGGAACCCTCTTGCACTGTTGGTGGGCATGCAAATTTGGGCAGCCACTCTGGGAAACAGTGTGGAGTTTCCTCAAAAAATTAAAAATAGACCTACCCTATGACCCAGCAATAGCACTGCTAGGAATTTACCCAAGGCATACGGGAGTGCTGATGCCTAGGGGCACTTGTACCCCAATGTTTATAGCAGTACTCTCAACAATAGCCAAATTATGGAAAGAGCCTAAATGTCCATCAACTGATGAATGGATAAAGAAATTGTGGTTTGTATACACAATGGAGTACTAGGTGGCAATGAGAAAGAAGGAAATATGGCTTTTTGTAGCAACGTGGATAGAACTGGAGAGTGTTATGCTAAGTGAAATAAGTCATACAGAGAAAGACAGATACCATATGTTTTCACTTTTATGTGATTCCTGACAAACTTAACAGAAGACCATGGGGGAGGGGAAGGAAGGAAAAAAATGGTTAGAGAGGGAGGGAGCCAAACCATGAGAGAGTCTTAAAAACTGAGAATAAACTGAGGGTTGATGGGGGGTGGGAGGGAGGGAAGGGAGGGTGGGTGATGGGCACTGAGGAGGGCACCTTTTGGGATGAGCACTGGGTGCTGTATGGAAACAAATCTGACAATAAATTTAATTTAAAAAAAATGTTAAAAACACTGTTTAAAAAAAAAATACAAAGAAAAAAATTTTTCAAGAGAACACCTTCTTGAACACCAAGGAGGTGAGAAGAGAGTGAGAACCCACTGATGGAAGCAGGGCCTTGAGGCTACCAGTGTCATGAGAGCACTGGTCTCCCAGAGCCAAGTCAAGATTTCACTCTGACAGCCTCGGGGGCACATGGGCAAGACCTACCCAAGGTGAGAGTCTGGTGGGAACCCTCTCTCACAGGGGGCTGGGGCCTCAAAGGGCTAAACCCTCAGCTAAGGGTGAACTAAAAGTCTACTGGCTGGTTCCTGCCCAAGCCCCAGAGAATTCTGAGGAAGTTACCTTAGTGCTGGGGGTGGTAGGCAGAAGGGCTAAGAGCTGGTAATCATGTCTGCACACCAAACTCAAATCACCCATGTGGCTCAAAAAAACCTTAAGCCTCAAATTCAGTTTAAGGATGTCTCAGCAATATACAAAATGGGTAACATAATTCCAGAAAGACAATCATCATTTCAAGGTACTTGGGACACAGTCATTTCGTGAGGCTCGGTAGTAGTAGGTCATATTAAGAGCTACATGAACTGCAAAAAAAACATTAAGCCTCACCCAGTAGTGTTATCACTAATAATATTAGAATACTATGTGGATCATATATAATTTAATAATGATATATTATTATTAACGTTATTTGTAGTGTTATTCTGAAGCTATGTTATGTAGTAAGCAGGATAAAGCTAAGAAGAAACAGTATCAATCAGGACAGGAGATTTTGCTGCACTATCAACTTCACACCTCAGCGGACTCAAACAACAAGATTTATTTCTTGCACATGCCATACATTCAAGGAGACACTGTCAGAATGCTCTGCTCGTTATAGTTTCTCAAGGACCAAGACTGATAAATACTCCATCTCAATACATTTCTACACTTGCTGAGGCTGGGAAAAAGAGAATGGAAACCAGACTCATGCATTAAGTGATCTAGCCTGGAAGTGAAAATACGCTGTTTCTCCTTACACTTCATTGGCCAGAACTACGTCAAGGGGGCATATCCCACTAAAAGGGTCAGGAAGTTCAGTGTCTCACACATCCACACGCAGCTGAAAACTTATCGGTGAACAATGTTAAAAACTACCACAGGATTTATGTTAACACACAAGAAAAGAGATACAAATGTAATCTCAAAAAAGTTCATGAAAAACCCTATAATATAAATATGGATTGGAAATACTGATATAAAGTCACATTTACGTCTCCGGTATTCCAATTATCAAAGTTGAAAAGGACAAACTACCAAAGGTCACTCAAGAAGAAACAGACTACCTGTAGAACTCTACATCTATTGAAGAAAATAAATTCACAAATGGAAACATTCCACAAAGAAAATCCTAGGCCAAATCATTTCATTGGTACATTCTGCCAAATATTTAAGAAATGGTACCAATTCTACAAAAATTCTTCCAGAAAAATATGGGGGAGGGGACGACACTTCCTGACTGGTTTTGTGAGGCAAACATTATCAAGATACCAAATAAGACCAAAAAAATTACAAGGAAAACACACACACACACACACACACACACACAGTACTCTCTCTCAAGAACAAGAATACAGATACAAATTTCCTTAGAAATATTTTAACAATCTTAATCCAATAATATATAAATAGAATAATATATCACGAGCAAGTAGAACTTATCCCAAAAAGCAAGATTGGATTTTCATTTGAAAATCAATGTAATTTACCATACTAACAGAGTAAAAACAGAAAAAGCATGTGATCATGTCAATAGAAGCAGAAAAAAACTTGATAAAATTCCACACTTGACCATGACAAAAACAAAAAAACTCTTAGCAAAGAAGGAAGAGAAAGAAGCATCCTCAGCCTGATAAAGGGCACCTGCTAAAACCTTACAGCTAACACCACATTTAATGGTGAAAGACTGAGAGCCTTCTGTGACTGTTCATTTTATTGTCAACCTGACTAGGTCATGGTACTCAGACAAACATTATCCTAGATGTTTCTATGAAGCTATTTTTCATGACATTAACATTTAAATCACTTGAATGAAACAAGCAGATTACCCACAGTGTAGGTGGTCTTCATACAATCAGCCGAAAGCTTTGATAGAAAAAAAGTAACCTCCTTATGGGGCACCTGGGTGGCTCAGTCCCTTGAGGGTCTGGCTCTAGACTTTGGCTCAGGTCATGGGATGGGGGTCCCACATCAGGCTCCATGCTCAGTGTGGAGCCTGCTTGAGATTCTCTCTCTCCCCCTCTCCTCTACTTGTGCTCTATCTCTAAAATAATGAATGAATGAATGAATGAATGAATGAAGGCAGGAAGGCAGGATGGATGGAAGAAAAAGAAGTGACCTCCTTAGAAAGAGAGGGAATTCTGCCAGCAAATGGCCTTTGGACTCGAACTGTGGCATAAATGCCTCCCACTCTCCAGCCTGCCAGCCTACCTGCCCACGGATTTTCGACTCACCAGCCTCCACCATCACGTGAGCCGATTCCCTCAGACAGACAGACAGAAACAGAGATAGCCACCAACCCACATTCACACATACATTCTTCTGGTGGTTCTGTTTCTCTGGAGAACCGTAATACACCTTCCCTTAAGACTGTATGACAGTGAGGAGTTTATTATTTCCCACCCCCTCCTTCGCCTGCATTGTGATCCCGGAGTGAACTCCGTGCCACCGCCTCAGCGTTACGATTTATCTCCAGAGAGCTCTGGAGACAGTGGGGGTCAGGAGTGGCAAGATGGCACTTTGCCTTCGGAGTCCAGTTTCCCCTTCATTTTCACTAAGTAGAGGACTGGTGTGGGAACAACTCACCAGTGCTCATGTCAGCAGCCCTCACACATAGGCCCCCTGCACTGGCAGGGACACGGCAGGACGCCATGTTCTCACCTGGAATGCAGGAGTCCCAGCCCACACAGCCACAGCCTAGGAACCCCTTCTGCTATAGTTCCAGACACACCCTCAGGCAGCTGTCTCCCCACCTGGCAAAGCAGCTGTGGCTCACTGCCTCTGACAAGTTTCTTCAGCACTAGGAAGGCCCTGTGTCCCTAGAGTACCCATGCCCTCCTCGAAGGCATTTGAATGCTAGCCTCCATGGAGGGATGGGGCACGGCTTCCTAGGTCCCCTGTTCCTTCACTGTCCACTCTTCCTCTGTACAAGGGTGTGAACAACTTCTTTGCGTGTCGTTCTCTGGGATCCTATAAAATCCTCTTCAACCTCTTTTGGTAGTTAACCACCTGATACTAATTAGGAATTATTGAGGGTGGGGGAAGATGGCAGCGTAGGAAGACGCTGGGCTCACCACATCCTGCTGATCACTTAGATTCCACCTACACCTGCCTAAATAACCCAGAAAACAGCCAGAAGACTAGCAGAACAGATTCTCCAAGCGTAGAGGAGAGGCCCACGGAAGAGGGTAGGAAGGGTGGAGAGGTGGTGCACGCTACACGGACTGGCCTGAGGGAGCCGGGGCGGAGGGGTGGCCCGCCCGCCAAGCAGAGCCCCCGAGTCTGGCTGGCAAAAGCGGGAGGGGCCGGATGGAGTGTGTTCGGACACCAAGCGGGACTTAACATCTGGAAGGTTATAAGTTAACATCTCTGCTCGGAGAGCGGGAGGGCTGGAGGATAACGGGAGGGAGAGTTGTTGAGCCACGGACGACAGAGCACAGCTTGGTGGGGAACAAAGGCGCTTGCCAGCGCCATCTCCCTCGCCCATCCCCCAGCCAAAATCCCAAAGGGAACCACTTCCTGCCAGGGAGCTTGCTTGCACCTCGCAGACACCCAACGCTGTGCTTCTGCGGATCCATCCCTCCGGCAGCGGGTCTGACTCCCTCCCGGTACCGCAGGGCCCCTCCCGAAGCGGATCACCGAAGGATAAGCGAGCTGAGCCTGCCCCTCCCGCCCCTGTGCACCTTGCCGATCCACCCCAGCTAATACGCCAGATTCCCAGCACCACAAGCCTAGCAGTGTGTAAGTAGCCCAGACGGGCCACACCACCCCACAGTGAATCCTGCCCCTAGAAGAGGGGAAGAGAAGGTACACACCAGTCTGACTGTGGCCCCAGCGGTGGGCTGGGGGCAGACATCAGGTCTGACTGTGGCCCTGCCCACCAACACAAGTTATTCAAGACAGCACAGGGGAAGTGCCCCGCAGTCCCGCACCACTCCAGGGACTATCCAAAATGACCAAACAGAAGAATTCCCCTCAAAAGAATCTCCACAAAATAACAACAGCTAACGAACTGATCAAAAAGGATTTAAACAATATAACAGAAAGTGAATTTAGAATAATAGTCATAAAATTAATCGCTGGGCTTGAAAACAGTATAGAGGACAGCAGAGAATCTATTGCTACAGAGATCAAGAGACTAAGGAACAGTCAGGAGGAGCTAAAAACTGCTATAAACGAGCTGCAAAATAAAATGGAAACGACCATGGCTCGGATTGAAGAGGCAGAGAAGAGAATAGGTGAACTAGAGGATAAAATTATGGAAAAAGAGGAAGCTGAGAAAAAGAGAGATAAAAAAATCCAGGAGTATGAGGGGAAAATTAGAGAACTAAGTGATGCACTAAAGAGAAATAATCTACACATAATTGGTATTCCAGAGGAGGAAGAGAGAGGGAAAGGTGCTGAAGGGGTACTTGAAGAAATCATAGCTGAGAAGTTCCCTATCTGGAGAAGGAAAAAGGCATTGAAATCCAAGAGGCACAGAGAACTCTCTTCAGACGTAACTTGAATCGATCTTCTGCACGACATATCATAGTAAAATGGCAAAATACAAGGATAAAGACAAAATTCTGAAAGCAGCTAGGGATAAACACGCTCTAACATATAAAGGGAGACCTATAAGACTCATGACCGATCTCTCTAATGAAACTTGGCAGGCCAGAAAGAAATGGCAGGATATCTTCAATGTGATGAACAGAAAAAATATGCAGCTGAGAATCCTTTATCCAGCAAGTCTGTCATTTAGAATAGAAGGAGAGATAAAGGTCTTCCCAAACAAACAAAAACTGAAGGAATTCGTCACCACTAAACCAGCCCTACCAGAGATCCTAAGGGGGATCCTGTGAGACAAAGTACCAGAGATATCGCTACAAGCATGAAACATACAGACATCACAATGACTCTAAACCCCTATCTTTCTATAATAACACTGAACGTAAATGGACTAAATGCACCAACCAAAAGACATAGGGTATCAGAATGGATAAAAAACAAGACCCATCTATTTGCTGTCTACAAGAGACTCATTTTAGACCTGAGGACACCTTCAGATTGAAAGTGAGGGGATGGAGAACTATTTATCATGCTACTGGAAGTCAAAAGAAAGCTGGAGTAGCCATACTTATATCAGACAAACTAGACTTTAAATTAAAGGCTGTAACAAGAGATGAAGAAGGGCATTATATAATAATTACAGGGTCTATCCATCAGGAAGAGCTAACAATTTAAATGTCTATGTGCCGAATATGGGAGCCCCTAAATATATAAAACAATTACTCACAAACACAAGCAACCTTATTGATAAGAATGTGGTAATTGCAGGGGACTTTAACACCCCACTTACAGAAATGGATAGATCATCTAGACACACGGTCAATAAAGAAACAAGGGCCCTGAATGATACATTGGATCAGATGGACTTGACAGATATATTTAGAACTCTGCATCCCAAAGCAACAGAATATACTTTCTTCTTGAGTGCACATGGAACATTCTCCAAGATAGATCACATACTGGGTCACAAAACAGCCCTTCATAAGTATACAAGAATTGAGATCATACCATGCATACTTTCAGACCACAGTGCTATGAAGCTTGAAATCAACCACAGGAAAAAGTCTGGAAAACTTCCAAAGGCATGGAGGTTAAAGAACACCCTACTAAAGAATGAGTGGGTCAACCAGGCAATTAGAGAAGAAATTTAAAAATATATGGCAACAAACGAAAATGAAAATACAACAATCCAAACGCTTTGGGATGCAGCGAAGGCAGTCCTGAGAGGAAAATACATTGCAATCCAAGCCTATCTCAAGAAACAAGAAAAATCCCAAATACAATATCTAACAGCACACCTAAAGGAAATAGAAGCAGAACAGCAAACCTAAACCCAGCAGAAGAAGAGAAATAATAAAGATCAGAGCAGAAATAAACAATATAGAATCTAAAAAAACTGTAGAGCAGATCAACGAAACCAAGAGTTGGTTTTTTGAAAAAATAAACAAAATTGACAAACCTCTAGCCAGGCTTCTCAAAAAGAAAAGGGAGATGACCCAAATAGATAAAATCATGAATGAAAATGGAATGATTACAACCAATCCCTCAGAGATACAAACAATTATCAGGGAATACTATGAAAAATTATATGCCAGCAAATTGGACAACCTGGAAGAAATGGACAAATTTCTAAACACCCACACTCTTCCAAAACTCAATCAGGAGGAAATAGAAAGCTTGAACAGACCCATAACCAGTGAAGAAATTGAATCGGTTATCAAAAATCTCCCAACAAATAAGAGTCCAGGACCAGATGGCTTCCCAGGGGAGTTCTACCAGACATTTAAAGCAGAGATAATACCTATCCTTCTCAAGCTATTCCAAGAAATAGAAAGGGAAGGAAAACTTCCAGACTCATTCTATGAAGCCAGTATTACTTTGATTCCTAAACCAGACAGAGACCCAGTAAAAAAAGAGAACTACAGGCCAATATCCCTGATGAATATGGATGCAAAAATTCTTAATAAGATACTAGCAAATCGAATTCAACAGCATATAAAAAGAATTATTCACCATGATCAAGTGGGATTCATTCCTGGGATGCAGGGCTGGTTCAACATTCGCAAATCGATCAACGTGATACATCACATTAACAAAAAAAAAAAGAGAAGAACCATATGATCCTGTCAATCGATGCAAAAAAGGCCTTTGACAAAATCCAGCACCCTTTCTTAATAAAAACCCTTGAGAAAGTCGGGATAGAAGGAACATACTTAAAGATCATAAAGGCCATTTATGAAAAGCCCACAGCTAACATCATCCTCAACGGGGAAAAACTGAGAGCTTTTTCCCTGAGATCAGGAACACGACAGGGATGCCCACTGTCACCGCTGTTGTTTAATATAGTGCTGGAAGTTCTAGCATCAGCAATCAGACAACAAAAGGAAATAAAAGGCATCAAAATTGGCAAAGATGAAGTCAAGCTTTCGCTTTTTGCAGATGACATGATATTATACATGGAAAATCCGATAGACTCCACCAAAAGTCTGCTAGAACTGATACATGAATTCAGCAAAGTTGCAGGATACAAAATCAATGTGCAGAAATCAGTTGCATTCTTATACACTAACAATGAAGCAACAGAAAGACAAATGAAGAAACTGATCCCATTCACAATTGCACCAAGAAGCATAAAATACCTAGGAATAAATCTAACCAAAGATGTAAAAGATCTGTATGCTGAAAACTATAGAAAGCTTATGCAGGTAATTGAAGAAGATATAAAGAAATGGAAAGACATTCCCTGCTCATGGATTGGAAGAATAAATATTGTCAAAGTGTCAATACTACCCAAAGCTATCTACACATTCAATGCAATCCCAATCAAAATTGCACCAGCATTCTTCTCGAAACTAGAACAAGCAATCCTAAAATTCATATGGAACCACAAAAGGCCCCGAATAGCCAAAGTAATTTTGAAGAAGAAGACCAAAGCAGGAGGCATCACAATCCCAGACTTTAGCCTCTACTACAAAGCTGTCATCATCAAGACAGCATGGTATTGGCATAAAAACAGACACATAGACCAATGGAATAGAATAGAAACCCCAGAACTAGACCCACAAACGTATGGCCAACTCATCTTTGACAAAGCAGGAAAGAACATCCAATGGAAAAAAGACAGTCTCTTTAACAAATGGTGCTGGGAGAACTGGACAGCAACATGCAGAAGGTTGAAACTAGACCACTTTCTCACACCATTCACAAAAATAAACTCAAAATGGATAAAGGACCTGAATGTGAGACAGGAAACCATCAAAACCTTAGAGGAGAAAGCAGGAAAAGACCTCTCTGACCTCAGCCGTAGCAATCTCTTACTCGGCACATCCCCAAAGGCAAGGGAATTAAAAGCAAAAGTGAATTACTGGGACCTTATGAAGATAAAAAGCTTCTGCACAGCAAAGGAAACAACCAACAAAACTAAAAGGCAACCAACGGAATGGGAAAAGATATTTGCAAATGACACATCGGACAAAGGGCTAGTATCCAAAATCTATAAAGAGCTCATCAAACTCCACACCCGAAAAACAAATAACCCAGTGAAGAAATGGGCAGAAAACATGAATAGACACTTCTCTAAAGAAGACATCCGGATGGCCAACAGGCACATGAAAAGATGCTCAACGTCGCTCCTTATCAGGGAAATACAAATCAAAACCACACTCAGATACCACCTCACGCCAGTCAGAGTGGCCAAAATGAAGAAATCAGGAGACTATGGGTGCTGGAGAGGATGTGGAGAAACAGGAACCCTCTTGCACTGTTGGTGGGAATGCAAATTGGTGCAGCCGCTCTGGAAAGCAGTGTGGAGGTTCCTCAGAAAATTAAAAATAGACCTACCCTATGACCCAGCAATAGCACTGCTAGGAATTTATCCAAGGGATACAGGAGTACTGATGCATAGGGGCACCTGTACCCCAATGTTTATAGCGGCACTCTCAACAATAGCCAAATTATGGAAAGAGCCTAAATGTCCATCAACTGATGAATGGATAAAGAAATTGTGGTTTATATACACAATGGAATACTACGTGGCAATGAGAAAAAATGAAATATGGCCTTTTGTAGCAACATGGATGGAACTGGAGAGTGTGATGCTAAGTGAAATAAGCCATACAGAGAAAGACAGATATCATATGGTTTCACTCTTATGTGGATCCTGAGAAACATAACAGAAACCCATGGGGGAGGGGAAGGAAAGAAAAAAAAAAAAAAAAAGAGGTTAGAGTGGGAGAGAGCCAAAGCATAAGAGACTGTTAAAAACTGAGAACGGGCTGAGGGTTGATGGGGGGTGGGAGGGAGGGCAGGGTGGGTGATGGGTATTGAGGAGGGCACCTTTTGGGATGAGCACTGGGTGTTGTATGGAAACCAATTTGACAGTAAATTTCATATATTAAAAAAATAAAAAAAAATTAAAAAATAAATAAAAAATAATAATAAAATAGTCATTGATAGTCGCTTTAAGCCTACTATATTTCAAGGCAATTAAGATAAGGCATTTCTCGGGTGCCTCAGTGGAGCAGTCTGCTAAGTGTCTGACTCTTGATCTTGGCTCAGGTCATGATCTCAGTTCCTGCATTTGATCCCCGCATGTCATGCTCTGTGCTGACAGCATGTTGCCTGCTTGGTATTCTGTCTCTCTTTCCCTTTGCCCATGCCCCACTTGTGCTCTCTCTCTATGTCTCTCTCAAGTTTAATAAACTTAAAAAAAGAAAAAGAAAAAAAAAAAAAAAAGGACAATGTGCAGGGCACCTGGGTTGTTCAGTCGGTTGAGCATCTGATTTTTTTTTTTTTTTTTTTTTATTTTTTTTTTTTTTAATTTATTAAATTTTTTTTTTTTTTTTTTTGGGACAGAGAGAGACAGAGCATGAACGGGGGAGGGGCAGAGAGAGAGGGAGACACAGAATCGGAAACAGGCTCCAGGCTCCGAGCCGTCAGCCCAGAGCCTGACGCGGGGCTCGAACTCACGGACCGCGAGATCGTGACCTGGCTGAAGTCGGACGCTTAACCGACTGCGCCACCCAGGCGCCCCTGAGCATCTGATTCTTGATTTTGGCTCAGGTCATGAGCCCAGGGTCATGTGATCGAGCCTTGCAGTGGGGCCTGCTTAAGATTCTCTCTCTCTCTCTCTCTCTCTCTCTCTCTCTCTGTCTCTGTCTCTCTCTCTCTCTCTCTGTGCCTTTCTCTCCCACCTGTGTGCTCTCTCTGAATTTATATAATAATAATAATAAAAGTAAAACATGAGGGGCACCTGGGTGGCTCAGTCGGTTAAGCATCCAACTTCAGCTCAGGTCATGGTCTCCTGGTTTGTGAGTTCAAGCCCCAAGTCAGTCTCTATGCTGACAGCTCAGAGCCTGGAGCCTGTATCAGATTATTTGTCTCCCTCTCTCTCTGCCCCTCCCCTGCTCATGCTCTGTCTCTGTCTCCCAAAAATGAATGTTAAAAAAAAAGTTTTTTTTTTTTAAAGGAAAACATGAAATCCTGGTGGTGATATAAATACTGTGTCTTGATTGTATCAATATCAATACCGTAGTCATGGTATTGTACTGTGGTTTTACAACATATTACCTTTGGATCGATCTGGGTCAAGAGTCCATGGGATCTCTCTGTATTATTTCTTTTTTTTTTTATTTAAATAAGAAATTTATTGTCAAATTGGTTTCCATACAACACCCAGTGCTCATTCTGACAGGTGCCCTCCTCAATACCCATCACTAGCTCTCCCCTCCCTCCCACCCCCCATCAACCTTCAGTTTGTTCTCAGTTTTTAAGAGTCTTATGCTTTGGCTCTCTCCCACTCTAATCTACAATTGATATTGTAGTAAATTACATCAATCATTTTTTCCTTGTGTTAAATCAACTTTACATTTCCTGGATTAATCCAACTTGGTCATTTTTTTTCTTCCCCCTTTTTTTTTTCCTTCCCCTCCCCCATGGTCTTCTGTTAAGTTTGTCAGGATCCACCTAAGAGTGAAAACATATGGTATCTGTCTTTCTCTGTATGACTTATTTCACTTAGCATAACACTCTCCAGTTCCATCCACGTTGCTACAAAAGGCCATATTTCATTCTTTCTCATTGCCACGTAGTATTCCATTGTGTATATAAACCACAATTTCTTTCTTACAACTACATGTGAACCTACAATTACCCCAAAATTTTTTTTAAATTTCAAAACTTCTAAGCCCAGATGGTGTCACTAGTAAATTCTATCAAACATTTAAGGAACATATAACACCAATTTATACAAACTCATCCTGAGAAAAGAAAGCAATCAAAATAATTCCCTATTCATGTTGTGATCCTAGAATAACTCTTTTATAGGAAAATCGACAGGATTAACCCAAGAGTGGGAAAATTACTAGCCTAGTTACTGATAATATAGATTCCAAAATCCTAAACAAAATATCAGCAAAGGAATACAGCGACTTAAAAAAAAAGAATAGCACATTATGACCAAGTTGGATTAATCCTGGAAATGCAAAGTTGATTTAACACAAGGAAAAAATGATTGATGTAATTTACTACAATATCAATTTAAGGAGGAAAAACATGAGCATTTCAAGAGATGTAGTAAAAGCAATGAAAAAATACTAAATTCATTCACACTCTTGGTCTCCTCTTTGCAAAGGAGAAACACAAAGAAATTTTCTTTTGTTATAGATACTTAATTTTTTTTTAATTTACATTCAAATTAGTTAACATGTCGTGTAGTATTGGTTTCAGGAGAATTTAGTGATTCATCACTTAAATAAAACACCCAGTGCTCCTCCCAACAAGTGCCCTCCTTAATGCCCATCACCCATTCAGCCCATTCCCCGCCCAACACCCTCCAGCAATCCTCAGTTTGTTCTCTGTATTTAAGAGAGTCTTATGGGTTGCCTCCCTCTCCGTTTTTATCTCATTTCTCCTTCCCTTCCCCTATGCTCGTCTGTATTGTTTCTTAAATTCCACATGAGTGAAATCACATGATATTTGTCTTTCTTTGAATGACTTATTTCGCTTAGCATAATACACTCTAGTTCTATCTACGTTGTTGCAAAGGGCAAGATTTCATTCTTTTTGATCATCATGTAATATTCTATTGTATATATCTGCGTGTGTTTGTGTGTTTGTGTGTGTATATCATCAGTTGATGGACATTTGGCTCTTTCCATAATTTGGCTATTGGTGATAGTGTTGCTATCAACATGCATGTGCCCCTTTTTTTTAACTTGTTTTATTTTTTATTTCTTCAAATTTACATCCAAATTAGTTAGCATATAGTGCAACAATGATTTCAGGAGTAGATTCCTTAGTGCCCCTTACCCATTTAGCCCATCCCCCGTCCCACAACCCCTCCAATAACCCTCAGTTTGTTCTCCATATTTATGAGTCTCTTCTGTTTTGTCCCCCTCCCTGTTTTTATATTATTTTTGTTTCCCTTCCCTTATGTTCATCTCTTTTGTCTCTTAAAGTCCTCATATGAGTGAAGTCATATGATATTTGTCTTTCTCTAATTTCACTTAGCATAATACACTCCAATTCCATCCACGTAATTGTAAATGGCAAGATTTCATTCTTTTGGATTGCCGAGTAATACTCCATTGTATGTATGTATGTATGTATGTATGTACGTTTGTATGTATGTGTGTGTATGTGTGTGTATGTGTGTGTGTGATACACACACACATACACACACATACATACAAATGTACATACATACATACATACACACACACATACATACATATATATACACACACACACACATACACACATCTTCTTTATGCATTCATCCATTGATGGACATTTGGGCTCTTTCCATACTTTGGCTATTGTTGATAGTGCTGCTATAAACATGGGGGTGTATATGTCCCTTCGAAACAGGCATGTGTCCCTTTAAATCTGTATTTCTGTACCCGTGGATAAATACCTAGTAGTGCAATTGCTGGGTCATAGGGTAGCTCTATTTTTAACTTTTTGAGGAAACTACATACTGTTTTCCAGAGCAGCTGCACCAGTTTGCATTCCTACCAGCAGTGCAAAAGAGAGCCTCTTTCTCCGCATCCTCGCCAACATCTGTTGTTGCCTGAGTTGTTAATGTTAGCCATTCTGACAGGTGTGAGGTGGTATCTCATTGTGGTTTTGATTTGTATTTCCCTGATGATGAAGAATCTTTCTTAACTGACATGAAAATTTATAGAAAACCCTCTTCATTGTAAAACACTTCAAGTGTTCCCTTTCTTTGCTTTCCAAACTGAGGTGCTTCAAGAGCGGTGGGCTTCAGTACAGGCACAGCCAGATCCACAAACCACACCACACACAATCAGTCATGAAAATGACACAGAAATGGCATCAAGAAAACCTGGTCATAAAGATATGAATCCCTTAATGGAGGAGACCCCAAATTCTTAAGAAACATACTCTTTGCCAAGAAGCACAACCAAAAAGGCCTGAAGAGGATGCAGGCCAACAATGCCAAGGCCATGAGCGCGCACGTGCCGAAACTGTCTAGGCCCTCGTCAGGCCCAAGGAACCAAGCCCAAGATCCCAAAGGGTGACAGCTGCAGCCTCAGTCGACCTACCTATGCTGCTTTCCCCAAGCTCAAGAAATGGGTTCATACCCACAATGTCAAGGTCTCAGGCTCTGCAGGTCAAAGGCCAAGGCCAAGGCTCAAACCGAGGCCCAGGTTTCAGCTCCTCCTGCAGCTCAGACTCCCACAAGTGCCCAAGCCACCACAAAGGCTCCAACGTAAAGGCTCTGTCTACCAATGTGAGGAAGAAGGACCGGTGTGACCCTGGGTCTTCTGTCTGCATGGGGCTGGGGTCCTCCTGTGCTGTTTGGACAAACAAACCTGTGACAGGAAAAAAAAAAAGTGCTCCCTTTCAGACAGGGAACAAGACAAAGATCCCACTATTGCCACTCCAATTCAGCCCTGAACACTGTGGTCCTAGCCAGATTAATAAGACAAGAAATTAATTAGAAGGTGTAAAGATTTGAAAGAAAGAAACAAGATTATATGATTAAATGGGTAGCAAATTCAAATGAATATATATATATAAGATACACGATTAAAATTTATGAGGGTTTAGTAAGGTTACTGGATTAAAACAAGAGTACAACAAAATCAATTACATTTCTATATACCAGGACAAAGAGTAAAAATAAAAATTATTCTTTTGAAAGATACCCTTTACAATGGCATTTTTCCAAAAGTACCCAAGAATAAAATCAATAAAATCTACAAGATCTCTTTGAAGAGAACTTGAAATGAGAGACAGTGAAAACAGTAAGTGGAGAGATAGACCATGCTGATGAACTGGAAGATTTAATAATATAATGATGTTCAATTTTACCCAAATGATTTACAGAATAATTGCAATCTCAATCATAATTTCAAGAGGTAATTGTGACAAGCTAATTCTAAAATTTATAAAGAAGTCTGAAAGGCCACAAATAACTAAGAAATTCTTTTTTAAAAAGGCTTGGAGGGACTGGCCTTATCAAATAAAAGACTTAATATAAAAGTATGATAATTAAGACAATGTGAAATTGAACAGCATTACTCAAACATCAATGGAAGCAGGGGCACCTGCGTGGCTCAGTCGGTTGAGCGTCCGACTTCAGCTCAGGTCATGGTCTCACAGTTTGTGAGTTCGAGCCCCGCATTGGGCTCTGTGCTGACAGCTCAGAGCCTGGAACCTGCTTCAGATTCTGTGTCTCCCTCTCTCTCTGTCCCTCTCCCCCTCACGCTCTCTTTCTCTCAAAATAAATAAACATTAAAAAAATTTTTTTGAAAGATCAATGGAAGTGAATAGAGAAATCAGAAAGAGATATATAAATACATGGAAATTTTATATATAGCAGGGGTAGAATTGTAGATTGGTGAGAAAAAGATGAACTTCTTTCAATAAATGGTACTAAGGAAAATGGGTATCCTTAAGGGGAAAGAAGTGGACCCTGTCTCACCCTATACAAAAAAAAAAAAATCATTTCTGGGTACATTTTACAAAGTAACATTTAGAAGAAAATAAAGAACATCTTTAGGACTTTAAAGTTGGAAAAAAATTTTTTGAAAAGATACCCCAAAAAAAGATGAATAAGCCTACCGACGTTAAAATTTAAAAGGTATGCTCTTGGGACGCATGGCTGGCTCAGCGGTTAAGCATCTGACCCTTGGTTTCGGGTCAGATCACGATCTCATGGTTCGTGAGCTCAAGCCTCTCATTGGGCTCTGCACTTGGAATCCTCTCTTTACCTCTCTCTCTCTGATCCTCCCCTACTCATGCTCCCTCTCTCCCTCTCAAAACAAATAAGCTTTTTTTTTTTAAGTTATAGGAGAATATATATATTCCTTCATTTCCACAACAACAAAAAGTAAACCCACTGAGCCAACCAACATATAAAAAGATGTTCAGTCACATCAGCAATCAAGTAAATGAAATAAAATCAAGCAATGTCAGTGTATTTCAGATACAAATACATTCCAATCTGGAAAAAATTAAAATGACTAATAATAACAAATGATGGTGACCACAGAGAGCAACAAGACCACTCACCCATGGCTGGCAGAGCCCACGCCGGCACATCCGCTTAGGAAAACTTTTAGGCATTATCCTAACAAGTTTTAGATGTGTGTAACCCATGCCCCAGCAATTCCACTCCTACATAAATGCACAGTAAAGACCCACATGCATGTGCAGCAAGACACATGTTCATGAAGGGGCACCTGGGTAGCCCAGTCAGTTAAGCATCTGACTTTGGCTCAGGTCATGATCTCGCAGTCTGTGAGTTCAAGCCCCATGTCAGGCTCTGTGCTGACAGCTCAGAGCCTGGATCCTGCTTTGGATTCTGTGTCTCCCTCTCTCTGCCCCTTCCCTGCTCATGCTCTATCTCTCTCTGTTTCTCAATAACAAATAAACGTTAAAAAAAATTTTTTTTAAAAGACACCTGTTCATCAAGAGTCACCATAGCATTTGCTGTAATGGGAAACACTGGAAACAACTCCAATGTCTTTCAACAGGCAGAATGACAAACTCATTATGATATACTCACGTAAGAGAATACGGCAATGAAAATGAATTAAGTGCAGCTACACACAGTATTAGAGGTGTCAGAAAACTAACACTGAACAAGAATAGGTATAGTCCAAAAACAGTCAAATCTCAACTAAACTGTACTTTGTCAGAAACACATAGAAGTAACAAAACTAGGAAGAGAGGCTAATAGAAAAAGACTTTCACAAAAGTCAGAATAATGAGAGAAGAGAAGATATTACTGCTGAGAAGATACACAAAGACAATATTCTATTCCCTGACCTGGTGATGATGATTATTTTCTTTTAATGTGTATTTATTTTTGAGAGAGAGAGAACACATGAGTGGGGGAGGGGCAGAGAGAGTGAGACACAGAATCCGAAGCAGGCTCCAGGCTCTGAGACATCAGCACAGAGCCGGACGAGGGCCTCGAATCCATGAACTGCAAGATCATGACCTGAAGTCAGACACTCAGGTGACTGAGCCACCCAGGCACCCCGATTATTATTTTTAATAATTGAGTATGTGTTATATGTAGTTTTCTGTATTATGTTATATCTTAAATTAAAATATTTCTTAAAAGACTTCTGTTCCCAGCAATACAGGGAACCACGTTCCCCCAACACAAAAAAATCTATTCCCACCTGGGGAATGCTGGAAAAAATACATCGAATATTCTTAAATGCAGAGCTGAAAGAAACCAAAGCTACCACACAGAGAAAGATAAATCGGAAGATAAATTATGAGCAAACTGGGATTTGGGCTTGGATACATAAGTAGGAAGAGAAATAAAACCCGGGAACCAAGCAAAGTGAGGAACTATAAACTGAACCTCTGGAATAAATATGAGATATTCAACAGGACACATTCTCAAGGAAAGAGGATCCTAGAGAAAATTTTACCATTGGTTCAGAGAAACAAGGAAAAACATCGGACTCTGCATCTGGGTGAGAGAAAAAGCCTCTCTTGAAAATGAGTAGTCATGACCCTACTCAACATGTAGATGTGGAGTTCGAATTTATACCATCCGTGTGGTTCAGGAATTTCCAAAGTGAGAAACAGGCCTAACAATTAGTGCTGGACCAGCAGCCCCAGGGAGGCACACAATGGAAACTAACAGAAAACCACTCTGAAGGGACATACCTTCCACCCAGGCCATCCAGGATTCTCAAAGATAAACCTGTGTTGAATATGAGCTCAAAATAAAAAATGACTCAACCACATGAGGGAAAACCCACCAGGTGCAAAAGACATAAGAAACAGCAGGATAAAACCCACAAGAACTTCAGATACCAAAATAGTTTGAGAGAAAACATGTTTAAAATGATTAAAATCAAAAGAAGGAATTGAAAATCACAAAAGAAAAATAAAAAGCTGCAAAAGGAGAACAGGCCCAGATGAAAAAGAGCCAAGGGAAACTTCTATAAATGAAAAAGAGAGAAAGAGAAACGCAAAGTTCAATAAATACAGTCAAGAGCACATTAGCGCTGGGACCAAGAGCAGCAGAAATGCTCCAAATGGAACACAAAGAGATCAAGAGATGGCAGGTCTAGGACAGAGGTTAAAAATAGAGCAGACAGGGGCGCCTGGGTGGCGCAGTCGGTTAAGCGTCCGACTTCAGCCAGGTCACGATCTCACGGTCCGTGAGTTCGAGCCCCGCGTCAGGCTCTGGGCTGATGGCTCGGAGCCTGGAGCCTGTTTCCGATTCTGTGTCTCCCTCTCTCTCTGCCCCTCCCCCATTCATGCTCTGTCTCTCTCTGTCCCAAAAATAAATAAAAATAAATAAATAAATAAATAAATAAATAAATAAAATAAAAAAATAAAAATAGAGCAGACAAAATAAAAATAGCAACTCCCATCTAATAGAGAAGTCCAACTTAGGACCTAGGAGTTTGGACATAGGTGATGTTCAGCAATTATGGCTGAGAGGCGATGGAATCCATGAGCCAAAAGACTCAGAAATCTATCTTCGCGGAGCAGGAAAAGTAAAGGTAAATCCACATTCAGCGCGTATCAAAACAAGCAAACTCTTGACCCCCTTCACCTATTTCCGCCATCCCCCAATTGCTGAAATCACTACAGTGCACACCGGAAACTAATATAACACTGGATGGGAACTATCCTGGATCTAAATAAACAAAGGGACACCTGGATGATTGAGTTGGTTAGGCGTCTGACTTCGGCTCAGGTCATGATCCCCCAGTGCATAGGTTTGAGCCCTGCATCGGGCTCTATGCTGACAACTCAGAGCCTGGAGCCTGCTTTGGACTCTGTGTCTCCCTCTCTCTCTGCTCCTCCCCCACTCACGCTCTCTCTCTCAAAAATAAATAAACGTTAAAAAAATTAAGTAAATGAAATTTTTTTTAATTTTTAAAAAGTAAATCCATACTTGTAGTAAGACAGATCACCAAAGAGAAGAATTTCAAAGCAACCCAAGAAAGAAGACAGTCCACCTGTGAAAGAACTGCAGTCATACGGACAGATTTAACAGCAATAGGAAAATGCAAAAGATCACAGGATGAGGTCTTAACATGCCTGAAAGGAAAAGAAGGTTAATCTACAATTATCACCAGAACAACCATCAAGTGTCTACTTTCAGAAGACTGAAATTACATTGACAAGGAAAGAAATTTGAGAAACTAATCAATGAGGATATATACATGGAGAGAGGTCCAAGAGTAAGAATTATCAACCTGAGAGATAGAAAAGCAAAGTGAAATTAAAACAGTGGACAGCAATGATACATAACATAGAGGGAAGTCACCAAAGTTAAACATCCTGAAGTCTTTGCACTGTTCAGAGGAAGGAAAGAGGAGTGCCTGAGTGGCTAAGTCGGCTAAGCCTCTGACTTCAGGGCAGGTCATAATCTCCCAGTTTGTGAGTTTGAGCCCCAGGGCGGGCTCTGTGCTGACAGCTCAGAGCCTGGAACCTGCTTTGGATGGTGTGTCCCCCTCTCTGTCTGCCCCTTTCACTCTCATAGTCTCTCTCCAGCTCTCTCAAAAAGAAACAAACATTAAAAGAAGAAGAAGAAGAAGAAGAAGAAGAAGAAGAAGAAGAAGAAGCAGCAGCAGCAGCAGCAGAAGAAGCAGCAGCAGCAGCAGCAGAAGCAGCAGCAGCAGGAGGAGGAGGAGAAGGAGAAGGAGAAGGAGAAGGAGAAGGAGAAGGAGAAGGAGAAGAAGAAGGAAAGATTTTTTTTTTGCTTTGAAACTGAATTGTAAGATTTCCAAACCAATAGATGGAGTCAAAGGGAATTAATATCACACAAAAAATAAATCTATCAATCCAACAGAAATCAAAAAAGGAGGAGATCCAAGTGGCAAAGAACTAGCATAATAAATAGAAATGACAAAATAAGAGGCTAAAAATAAATCCCAATGGCTGTAATCACAACGGAAGAAGCTTGCCAGTTGAACGTGATTACTAGATTACGTTTTAGGAATATAATTCTGTTTTACGTTGTTTGTAAGAGAAACCTGTAAGACACAAGCATACACAGAGATAAAAATAACGGATTGGAAAACACTATATAGTGTTGACCCTTCATCAGCAAATGTCCATTAGCTGATGAAGGCGCCAACACTATATAGTATCCCCACATAGGTGGAACGTTATTCAGCTAGAAAAAAGAATGAAGTACTGGATGAACCTTGACAACATCATGCCAAGTGAAAGAAACCAGACACACCAGGGTACATCCTGTATGATTCCGTTTACAGGAAATGCCCAGAAAAAGCAAATCCATCAAGATAGAAAGTAAATGTGTGGTTCCCAAGGGCTAAGAGGGAGGAAAATGGAGACTGACAGCTAATGGGGAGTGTTTCCTTTGGAGAAGATGAAAATGTTCCGGAAATAGATAGTGATGGTCATTGCACAACTCTGTGAATATACTATAAGCCCCTTAATTGTATACTTTAAAAGTGATTTTTATGGTATGATTCCATCTCAATAAAAAAAGACATACATTTAAAAGGTTAAACAATGGATTAGAATACAAGTCAGACACAAAAAAATTGTTCTACAACTCTTCTGGTCATATTAATTCCTGACAGTAGACCTTAAGACAAACATCAGGGATAAAGACAATTACTGCATGATAAAAGTGGCCATTCACCAGGCAGATAAAACAAATTTTTAAAACATAGCTTCACAATATATAAAGCAAATGTAATAGTGTTATAAGGAGGAACAGACACATTTACCATCATTTCAGGAGATTTTGACATAGCTCTTTCAATAACTGTCTTGAGCAAATAAAAACGGATAAAGACATATAAGATTTGAACCATACAATAAATACGCTTGATTCACAGATATATGCAGAACCCTGCAATTAGAGAAAAATTCAATCTTTTCAAGCTTACGGCAAACTATACGAAAAACTAACCATGTACAATATACAATGCCACAAAAAATGTTCAATACCACAGGACCAAAATCACAAAACATGTTCTCTGAGCAGCATGTAATAAAACAGTAATCACTAACAAGAACCTCTACACATTTGGAGAGTTAAATGTAAATTTGTAAATAATTCATATGTCAAAGAAGAAATCCCAATGGAAATCAGAAAATATTTCAGGTTGAGTTATTAGAGATATAGCTGTAAGTATTACTTGAGATAGTTTAAAGATATATATATATATATATATATATATACATATATATATATATGAGTTATTAGAGATATAGCTATAAATATTACTTGAGATAGTTTAAAGATATATATATATATATATCTCAGAACTTGTATGATGCACAGAAGCAACAGAGAGAGGGAAATATGTACGTTCAAAAGAAATGTCTACATTACCAAAGAATAAAAGCCTCAACATCAGAGATGTGAGCATTCAACTCAAGGAATCACAAAGAGAACAGTAAACATGAAGAAAATAGGAGGCAAAAAAGAGAAAAGAGCAGAGACGTTTTTAAGAGAAAGAAATGATAAAAAGGGATTAATAAAACCAAAAACTTGTGGTTTTTTTTTTTGCAAAAACTAATAAAATAGCAAACCCACAGGAACACTGATCAGAACAGAGTATAAACAATACAAGGAATGAAAAAAGAAGATCAAGTTACCACAGATCAGCAGAGATATTAAAAAAAACCATAATGAATTACTGTGAACAACTTTAAGAAATCTATATGAAAACTGATATGAAATGGACCATTTCCCAGAAAAATGGATTGCCAACACAAAGTCAAAAAGAAATGGAAACCCTGAACAAACCTATAAAAGAAAGCAAATCGATAGTTAATCTGCTCACAGAGACAAAACCAAAAACACGAGGCACAGACAGTTTAAAGAGGCAATTCTATCTTCTACAAAATGTTTCAGAAAATAGAGAAGGAAAAGCTTCTCCATTCGCTTTATGAGGCTAGTAAACTCTTAAAACAAATGCCAGATGAGAACAGTGAAGGAAATGAAAATTATGGGTCAATTTCACTTATGAACAACAGAAAAATTCTAAATAAAACGCTAGCAGATCAGACTTTCAAAGATAATGCCCCGTGACCCAGAAGAGCATATCCCAGTAATGTAGGCATAGACAAATTCTAATTTATTCCTGTAATTCACTACATTAAGGCATTAAAAAAGAAAAATCTCTGATCACCTCAGTAGATACTGAAAAAGCACTTGATAAAATTCAATACCCATTGATGATTTAAAAATAAATAAATAAGAGGGGCCTGGGTGTCTCAGTCGGTTGAGAGTCTGACTTCAGCTCAGTTCATGATCTCACAGTTTGTGAGTTCGAGCCCCATGTCAGGCTTCATGCTGACAGCATGGAGCCTACTGTGGATTCTTGGTCTCCCTCTCTCTCTACCCCTCCCCTGCTTGCCCTTACTCTCGCTCGCTCGCTCTCTCTTTCTCCCTCTCAAATAAAAAAATAAACATTTAAAAAAAAAACAAAACTCCTAGGCATTTAGGAAGAGGAGGAGGCTCTCTTGGGGATAAATCAGGTTTGTGAATTCTCTCCAGTAATTCCCTTTGGGTTCGAACATTAGTACTTGAAAGTGAGCAGGCAGAGGGACCTCCAAATGTCAGCCAGGCAGCATTTAATCATTGCTGGTGACCAGGGACAGTGGGATATCTGTTCTCCTTCCCCTTTCTGAATAGCAAGCCTTATTGGGCTTCATCCTGCACTTGCTTCACCACCAGTCATTTGCTGGGGGAAGGAAGGCTGGGACCTGTCTTTGAGTTCATAGGTCACCAGAGGACACAAGGATGTCAGAGAGAGCCTGCACATTACCTGAAGATCCCCTGGAATTCAATCTGCGATAGTGACTAGGTGTGACCTGGTGTGTATCCCTTGGGGAGAGGTTATATGTGTGTGAGGAAGACTGAAGTAGCCGCTCAGCAAGTATGGGGGCTGACCGTGGCAAAAACTAACCGGCTGGTCACAAAACTCACTTCCTCTTCTTTCCAGACACATAGGTACACAGAACCCAGCCCCTGAAGTTATATGTGCAGCCAGATGACAGAGTCTGGGCCACTGGAAAGAAAGCCAAGGTGATGTGCACCACTTCCAGACCTGACCCATAAAACTCTTGCATGTGTGACCCTCCATGTTCCTTCCACTCTTCCAGGTGTCCTAGAGGCCATGCTGGAAAGAACCCGAGTCCTTTGTGTGATCAGTTAGAGAACTGGCCACCCATGAGAAACACGGAATTTGAAATTTAAGTGAGCAAGAAATCAACCTACCTTTTGCCACAGATGCTGAGATTTTCAAACCTGTTAGAGCAGCAAATACTATCTTAACTAATGGAAATAAATAAAAGCCACATCATACTTAAGGTGAAATGTTACAGTCCTTCCCTTTAGAGTCAGCAAAGAATCAAAGATGTTCACGGTCACCTCTACTTTTCTGGAAGCCCTAGCAAGTACAGTAGTCTGAATGACTGATAAATATGGGTTGGTAGGTGAATGAATGCATTGCAAACAAGCGTAAGATTGAGAAGGAAAAACAAAAATATTATCATTTACAGTAGATGTGAATAAGCTGAAAATCTAAGAGTTTCTGAAGACACAAGTAAGAGAGTTTGATGTTACCAATCAATATAAAAAAGTTACTTGTGATTGTCTATAAAAGCAACAATGGATAATGTAATTTTTCAAGAATGCATCATTTCTAATAGCAAAAAAAAAAAAAAAAAAAAAGTACCAAAAAATAAATCTAACCAAAAGGTATGTGTTTTCTAGAAAAAAAATTGGGGGGGGGGGGCAGTGCCTGGATGGCTCAGTTGATTAACGCTCAACTCTTGATTTCAGTTCAGGTCACGATCTCACAGGCATGAGATGGAGCCCCGCATTGGGCTCTGCACTGGGTGGGGAGCCTACTTGAGATTCTTTCTCACCCTCTTCCCCTGCCCTTCCCCACTTGGGCTCTCATGTTCTCGCTCTCCAAAAAAAATTTTTGTTTATAAAAGACACTTGAGCACCTGGGTGGCTCAGTTGGTTAAGCACCCGATTTCAACTCAGGTCATGATCTCACAATTCGTGGGGTCGAGTCCCACGTCAGGCTTTGTGCTGACAGCTCAGAGCCTGGAGCCCGTTTGGATCCTGTGTCTCCCTCTCTCTCTGCCCCTCCCCACTCGCACTCTGTCTCTCTCTCAAAAGTAAATAAACGTTAAAAAAAATGTTTTTTTTAAGAAGACACTTAAAAGACTTATATAAATGATGATATATGCTATGTCCATGACTAGGAAGGCCCAATATTCTAAAAATAAAAGTTTTCCCCCAAGTTAATCTGTACATTTCATGCAATTCCAATCAAATCTAATCCAATTCCAATGAAGACAAACATAGCCAAGACAATCTGGAGAGTAAGGAACGGCAGAGTTGATCTTAAAATAAGATTTCTCATAAAGCTATAGTAATTACAGCATTCGTATTGCTTCAGGGATGAACAAATACGCCGGTGGAACTGAGCAGGAAGCCCAAAAACAAACCCACATGTACACGGGAGCGAGACACTTTGCCAAAGAGGCAGCATGGGTAACAAACCAGGCAGGAAACCTGCATGATTCAGTCAGTAGTCCTAAAACAATTAACTATCCCTATTAAAAGAAGATAGAGCAAAACTATAAAACCTTTAAAAGAGAACATAAAACATCTTCAACACTCTGGGTAAAAAGATTGCTTAAACAAGGAACTAAAATGCAAACCATAAAGGGAAAGATAAATACATGTGACTTCATTTTATACGCAGGGGGATATATATCTGAACACGCCTGCATGTGCATAAAGAAATTCAGGAAGCATGTGTAAGAAATGAATAACAGTGCTGAAGGGCTGGACAGATGGGGACAGGAGTAAAAGCCATCATTTCATTTATATTTATAGTATTGTTCACCATATGACTATACTACATATTTAAAAAATAAATTTTTTAAATGACTAACCCCAAAAGAGACCATAAGCGAAGTGAAAAGACAAGCCATCATATGAGGCAAGATGTTCATAGTCATATAATAAAGTATTGGTACCCAGACTACATAAAGAAATTCTTAATAGAAAAACAATCCAGTAAAAAGTAGGCAAAGACCTGAACATGCAAATTACAGAAGTGAAACATGGAGGCCAATAAAAAAATGAAAGCCTACTCAATTTTGTTAATAATCAGGAAATGCTATTTAAGTTTACACTGCAAGACGATTTCACCCTCATCAGAGTGGCAGTAATTAACCAATCCAATAATACCAAGTGCTGACAAGCTCCAGGGGAAATAGGGCCTTTTAGACACTCCTAGTCCAAGTGCAAATTGGCACCACCACTTTGGAGAGCAAGTTGGCAAAATCTAATTAAGTTAAAGACGTGTGTATCCTTTAATCCAGCAGTTACATGTGGAAGTCTAGAAATTCTAAAGTATATGCACAAGGCAACATTTAAAGAATGTTCCCAGTACCGCTGTTGGTAATAAAGAAAAACTGGCAACAATGTAAATGACCATCAGCGAAAGAACATATAAATAAATTGTGGGATACTCACAGAAGGGAATGGAGCATGAATCAAACAGAGCTACGAGTACTAACATGGATGAATCTTAAAAACACAACGTTGACTTTAAAAAGCAAATCACATACAGGGTGCCTGGGTGGCTCAGTCGGTTGACCATCCGACTTTGGCTCAGGTCATGATCTCAGGGTCGGGGGTTCCAGCTCCCGGTCAGGCTCTGTGCTGACAGCACGGAGCCTGGAGTCTGCTTTGGATTCCGTGTGTCTCTCTATTCCCTCCCCTGCTCATTATCTGTCTCTCTCTGTCTCTCAAAAATAAATACACATTAAAAAGAATATCACGTAAAAATATGCACAGATGATGTCATTTATATAAAGTTTTAGAAATGTGGAACATATACTATACGTTGTCTGCTTGTATAGTCATATGTAATGATAGTACCAAAACATGATGAAGACAACCAAAAAAATCCCTGGCAGTGGTTAACTCAGGAGTGGGAGAAGAGAACGGTGAGATCTTATCCCTGCATATGTACTCTCCTATTTGTTTAATCTGAAGAAAATGAGCAAGATACAGATGTTTCACAGAGCAGAGTAGTGGATAAGAGAGTACATCAGTGTCTGTTGTATGCTTGTCCATACTTTCCTTTTTTAGGATTTTTTTATTTATTTTTTATCTTTACACCCAACATGAGGCTCTAACTCACAACCCTAAGATCAAGAGTCACGTGCTCTACCAACTGATCCAGCCAGTCACCCCTGTCCATATTTCTCTATATAATGGACACTTTTTTTTAAGTTTATTTTCTTATTTTGAGAGAGAGAGGAGAGAACATGCAGGGGAGGGGCAGAGAGAGACAGAGAGAGAGACAGAGAGAGAGAGAGAGAGAGAGAGAGAGAGAGAGAGAATCCCAAGCAGGCTCTGCACTGTCAGCACAGAGCACAATGCAAGGCTCAAACCCATGAACTGTGAAATCATGACCTGAGCTAAAATCAAGAGTCAGACACTTTAACCGGCTGAGTCACCCAAGCACCCATATAATGGACACATTTTTAAAGTTAGACCCAGACTATAAATAATTTGAGAGTCTTAAGAGAATGCCATCCTTTATGCTTTACTGTATTTCCCATTTTTAAAACATTAATTCACCTGCATACTTGTTATCATGTCAAGCACAAATAAACCCATATATACCATAAGTCATAATAATCTGCTCTTTGATACAAATATGGCTCTGGATGGCAGGTATAATTTTCTACTCTTTTGTTTCCAATAATCAACAATTCATTTCAAAATTCCAAAAAGGCAAGAAAAGATAAAAAAGAACGAAGTTTCAGGGGCACCTGTGTGGCTCAGTTAAGTGTCCAACTTCAGCTCAGGTCACGATCTCATGGTTCATGAGTTCAAGCCCCACATCAGGCTCTCTACTCTCAGCGCAGAGCCTGCTTTGAATCCTCTGTCTCCCTCTCTCTCTCTCTCTCTGCTCCTCCCTTCCTTGTTCTCCCTCCCCCCACCTCAAAAATAAATAAACATTAAAAAAAAAAAAAGCAATGAAGTTTCAGTTTCAAGATGATAAACTAAATCAAGGCTACAGTTTTCTCTTGCAACCAATCCATAAAAATATTGGCAAAATCCAGGGCGCATGAGTGGCTCAGTCAGTTGAGCCTCTGACTCTTGATTTCAGCTCAGGTCATGATCCCGAGGTCATGGGATTGAGCCCCACATCAGACTCTGTGCTGACTGTGGAGCCTACTTAAAATTTCCCCTCTCTCTCCCATTTCTCCTTTTGCCCCTCTTCCCCCGCTTGCGCCATCTAAAATAAAAAAGTAAAAACACAAAACTAAAATTAAAATTTACATGTTGATGTTAAAAAAGACTCCATAGGGGCGCCTGGGTGGCTCAGTCAGTTAAGCATCTGACCCTTGGTTTCAGCTCAAGCCATGACCTCACAGTTCTTGGGTTTGAGCCCCGCATTAGGTTCAGCACTGAATACAAAGCCTGCTGGGGATTCTCTCTCTCTTCCTCTTTCTGCCCCTCCTCTACTTGCACACACACTCTATCAAAATAAACTTTTTTTTAATAAAATAAAATAGATTCCATAACTAAGTCAGAGAACAGGCACATCTAAAGCATGAATCAGGGGCCAGAAACTCTTCTAGAACAGGGCACCAAGGAATAGAAAGATAGAAACTACACAGGAAAACTGGTGAGGGGAAGGAGGGGGAAAAAAAAGAAGGAACATTAACCATCTGCCACAACGTGAAGTTAAATATGTGTCTGCAGAAGGAAAGGACCTAAAATAAATAAAATCTAAATGTTAAAATAAATAAATCTCACACACACACACCAACACTACCAGATAAGAAAATACAGTATAAAGCCTCTGTGATTATAGCAGTAGTGGTACTGTGCGTGAGTAAAGAGACCAATGGAATAGAAGAGAAAAATCCAGAAATATGAAAATTTAGCTTGCTTGCAGGCAGTGCCTCAAATCGATGGAGATAAGGTAGGCCTTCACTAAAAATGCTGTTGGTATACTAGATGCTCAAAGAAAAGAAGATAAAACTGGACCAGCTCTAAAAGGTCTAAAAGTAAAAACTGAAACCATACAAATCATCAGTGGAAAATCTGATACAAATCATCAGCAAAAAAATACAAAACAAAACAAAAAGAAGGGCAAATATCCAGCATAATCGAAATAAAGTGGGGAAAATTGCCCTTACTCCGACTCAAAATCCAGAAGCAATTAAAGAAAAAAAGAATGTGACTACAACCAACTCAAACTTCTACAGGATAAAAAATCAGTAGTTCTTGTGTCCTAGTGCTGATTACAATACAGAGAGGGAAAAGAAACATCAGTACCATAATGTATCTTGGGATATACCTAGTAAGAAACATGCAAGAAACAGTACAACTATAAGACTAACTGAAGGATAATCAAAAATGATCTAACTGGAGAGAGAAACCGTTTTTGAGAACGGGAAGGTGTATTCTAATTATCAGTCCTCTCAAACAAACTATAAAGTCAAAGCAATCCCATTTCTAATAGCCACAAGATTTTTCAAGGAATTACACAAGATGATTCTAACATGTACATGAAGGGGGCACCTGGGTGGCTCAGTTGATTAAGCATCCGACTTCGGCTCAGGTCAGGATCTCATGGTTCCTGAGTTTGAGCCCCACATCAGGCTCTGTGCCGACAGCTCAGAGCCTGGAGCCTGCTTCAGATTCCATGTCTGCCTCTCTCTATGCCCCTCCCCCACTCTCACTCTATCGCTCTCTCTCTCAAAGATAAATAAATGTTAAAAAAATGAAAACATATATGAAAAGGGACAGCACTTTGGAAGAAAGTTTGGTGGTTTCTTGCAAAAGTAAACATACTCCTACCATATGACTTAGCAATTGTGTTCCTTGATATTTACCCTTCGGAGATGAAAACTTATGTTCACATGAAAACCTGCCCATGGATGTTTATAGCAGCTTCATTCGTAAGTGCCAAAACTTGGAAAGAACCGAGATGTCCTTCAGCAGGAATATAGATATATAAACTGCCATATATCCAGGTGATGGAATATTATTTAGTGCTAAAAATAAATGAGCTATCAAGCTATGAAAAGATGAATAGGAACCTTAAATGCATGTCACTAAGTGAAAGAAGCCAATCTGAAAAGGTTACCTAGTGTGTAATTCCAAACTATGTGACATTCGGGAAAAGGCAAAACTATGCAGACAATACAAAGATCAGTGGCTGCCAGGGTTTAGGGAGGGAAGGTGGCAGAAATACGTAGAACACAAAGGATTTTTAGGGCAGTGCAACTCCTCAGTGTGATTCTGTCACGATGGACGTATGTCATTACACATTTGTCCAAACGCACAGAATGTACAACCCCAAAAGTGAACCCGAGTGCTAACTACTGACTGTAACAAATGCACCACTCTGCTGGGGGAGGCCGATGAGGGGGGAGGCTGTGCGTGTGTGGGGGCAGGGAGCGCGTGGGAAATCTCTGTGCCTCCCCCTCAATTTCGTTAGGAAACTTAAACAGCTATAAAAAATTGTCTAAATAAACATTTTTAAGTTGTTAAAAATTTAAGTGTACAAACACAGTAAAAACACATTTGAAAAGGAACAAAGGAAAAGCTTGTCTTACCAATTATCAAAATATCAACGTATGTATGAGGCACCTGGGTGGCTTGGTTGGTTAAGCATTGACTTCAGCTCAGGTCATGATCTCACACAGTTTGTGAGTTCGAGCCCCGCATCAGACTCTGTGCTGACAGCTCAGAGCCTGGAGCCTGCTTCGGATTCTGTGTTTCCCTCTCTCTCTGCCCCTCCCCAACTCATACTCTGCCTCTGCCTCTCAAAAATAAATAAACATTGAAAAAATTAAAAATAAATAAAGAAAAAACATTAAAAAATTCTTAATAAAAATATCAACATATATATCTACAGGAATGACTACTGTTTGTATGAGAGTAAGACCAGGCAAATACAGCCAAGTCCAGAAGTGGATCTATGTGTGTATAAGAGGCATCTCAAATCAGAGGTAGGAAATTGGACCTCATAATGGTATTTAGGCAAGTAATTCTCCATTAGTGGAAAAATAAAAACATATCCCATATACTGTTCTCAGAAATAAATTTGATGAAAGACTTTAACAGTATTTTTAAAAAGTCAAAGTTTTGGAAGAAACTGAAGAAAGAGAAAGTTCTTCTTAAATCACAGATATATACCTAAATTAAAAATGATACATTTGGGGGCACGTGGGTGGCTCAGTCGGTTAAGCATCTGACTCTTGGTTTCCACTCAGGTCATGATCTCACTGTTCGTGGGATCAAGCCCCGTGTCGGGCTTTGCACTAACAGCACAGAGCCTGCTTGGGATTCTCTCCTCTCCCCATGCCCATCTCTCTGCCCCTCCCCCTCATGCTCACGCGTGATCGCACGCACCCTGTCTCTCAAAATAAATCAAATTTAGGGGCGCTTAGGTGGCTCAGTTGGTTAAGCTTCCGACTTCAGCTCAGGCCATGATCTCATGGTTCATGAGTTCAAGCCCTACATCAGGCTCTGTGTTACAGCTCAGAGCCTGGAGACTGCTTCAGATTCTGTGTCCCCTGCTCTTTCTGCCCCTCCCCTGCTTGTGCTCTGTGTCTCTCTCTATATATCAAAAAAATAAATAAATAAACATTTTTTAATTTTAATTAAAAAACTTTAAAAAATGATAAATGTGGCTAAATAAAAATTGCAAGTAGGAATGGCAAAAACAACAAAAGAGCATGAAGCATCATGCTGTGAACTAAAAAGTACAACTGTCACATAGCTAACTAAGTATCCAGCCTATGTAAAGATCTCCTAGGAAAAAGATAACCCAACAGAAAAAAATGGATAGACAGGTAATTGACTGAAGAGCAAAACCACATAGACAATAAGATGAAAATATGTTACCGACACTCGTTCCAGCTTATGTTGGCTATTGGCATTCCTTGTCTTGTGGCTTCACCACTGCCTCTGGGGTCCCACTGCCTTCTCTCCTGCTTGTAAATGTCTCCCTCTGCCTCCCTCTTGTATACTTGCGGTTGCCTTTGGAGCACACCTAGATAATCCAGGAGGCTCTCCCCACTTCAAGATCTTTCATTTTATCACACTCTTTGCCACTATAAAGTCATATTCATCCTTTTGTCCTATAAGATATTCATCACAGTCTCCAGGGATTAGGATGTGATTATCCTTGTGGGACGAAGTGGGCATTATACAACGTACCACAGGCCAGCTGACTCCAGTTCCCTTGGTGTTGAATGAGGTTAGTCCTAACTATCCAGTAGGGTTGTTGTGATAATTGAATGAATTAATAAATGTGAAGCACTTAGAACAATGCACGGCTCCAGAAATAATACTTGAAGGGGTGCCTGGGTGGCTCAGTTGGTTAAGCCTCCAACTTCGGCTCAGGTCATGATCTCACAGTCCATGAGTTCAGGTTGCACATCAGGCTCTGTGCTGACAGCTCAGAGCCTGGAGCCTGCTTTGGATTCTTTCCTCTTCCTCTCCCTCTGCCCCTCTCCCTGCTTGCACTCTGTCTCTCTCTTAAATAAAAATATAAATAAATAAATAAATAAATAAATAAATAAATAAATAAATAAATAAAAATATATATTTAGAAAAATACTGAAGGACCTTTTCAAGCAAGATGAAAAAAGCTCAACCTATAAAAAAAGAAAAGAATAATTTTATAAACTCAACTCCATTAACATTTAAGTTATCTATACAATAAAGAACTCTACCAACAAAACGAAGCTATAAACTTCAGACTGGAAGAAGGTATTTGCAAAGCACCAATGAAAGATGAGAATCTACAATGTATAAAGAACTCCTGTAAATCATGAAGAAAAAGACAACACCATAAAAAATAGGCAACAGAAAGAAACAGGCAATTCACAGAAAGGAAACATACATGACATGAAAACAAGAAATGATATTTAACCTAACTAGTAATCAGGGAAGTGCATTTAAAATTGCAGTGAAATACCATTCACTTCTACCGGGTTGGTGAAAACCTAACAAAGTAGCAATTACTGACAAGGATAGAGAGCATTCCAAGCAGGATGTTCATTAGTGTTGATACCACATTTCATCAAATCTAAAACAACACTGATTACACGATGAATCTTTATTTTGTGTATCAATAAAAGAATGACACTGTGAAATAATTGTAAGACATCATGAATTTCAGAGATGTTAAAATGAGGGGGAAAAAGTATACCTGAGACTGTATGAAATATAATAGCAAAAAAAAAAAAAAACTGGAAATAGCCTGAAGTTTATCCATCACAAAATGGCTCAACAAAATGCACACTATACATTCATACAACGAAACTCTTATTGCAGCTAAAAGAACAGATCACAAAATCAGGTATTACTAAATGACAATGGCAAGCTGCAGAATCATCTCATAGAGTATAACGTTTATGTTCACATGTATGCGTGCATACACACACACACACACTCACTCACTCACACAAAATTACACCCAAATTTTTTTAAATTACCATTTCTGGTAGAAGGATTGCATAAATACAATTTTTCCTACTTCCCTGAATCCACACCCTTTTGTAGTGCCTGCACATACTGACTTTGGTCTTAGCTATGAGGCTTGCTTTGGCCAATGGGGCAGGAAGAAACTTGACATAAGCAAAAGCTTGAATGAATACTTAAGGAGTTGCCTTATAGACCCTCTCAGCTACACAGAAGGAAATCTAGGAATGTTGACAACATTGTCTGACATGCCCTGAGGAGCAATAAGTAAGCCTAGAAAAAAAAGAAGCTCTTAAAAAATTATGGGTGTGCCTTTTGGAAAATGGAGTTAAATGGCATCAGATGCATACACAAGCCACAAAGTTCCTGAGGATGTTGTTTTGTCCTAAGTGCCTCCAGACTGGGTTGAAAGTATTCAAAATGTAAAAGGGCCTGTGGACAGGAAAAAGACTGAGAAATGACTCAAAGGACATATTTCTTCTTTAGGGGTGGCCGAGGGCAGTGGAGAGAAAGGTGGTGTCAAGGGCCTTGGGAAAAAAATGGAATAGCAGGTCCCTCCAAATGAGCAGCATTAGGTGCTAACCAAGGGACATTCACCACCTCTGAAGTAGCAGGTACCTAGAAGTGAAGTCCTGACAAAAATAGGGAAACCTAGCAACATTTTTCTGGCTTGATTTTAGTAGTGCTGTGGACAGTGATGCAACATGCCTCCCATTCTTCCCCTTCTAAATGGGAATGTCCACTGCAGCTGTCCTGTTCCTGCCTCACCATGGTATGCTTGCAGGGTGGTGGGGGGGGGGAGCAGTAATTTGTATTTTTAGTTCAGAGGTCCCAACATCAAGAGATGCTGTATTCAGGAAGCCACATGATGATGTGATGTGGATCATGAGATACTAGACTCCAAGCATAATGACATAATTGGAAAATCTTTTAGGGATACTGGACTGGGGGAGATCATATTTTGTACATGGGAGGCATGTGATTAATCCTGTGCATAGTGTGCATGACGGTAGATTGATGGCATTAATGGCCCCAGGGCTTCAGGTCTCCCTGTATCTGTACCTTTTAGTAGTGCCCTCTCACATGGTGTCTGGACTTATACATGTGATTTGCTTTAGCCAATGAGACAGCAACAAGCTGGATACATTACAAGCAGAGTCTTCAAAAAGGGCTTACATGTTTCCATTTCCTTTCTTGGACTCTCACAATGAAAACGTAGCCAGAATACCCTCATGGAAGAATAAGTGGAGGAGAGCTAAGTCGGTCCAGCCCAGGCCATCCAAATCAAGCAGACCACAGCCATCCGCTAGGTGATCACAAGATTAGCCCCTATCAGATGAACTACCAACCTGTAGACTCGTGGATAATGGTGGTTGCTGCAAATGGCTAAGTTTTGGAATGACATGTCAAGGAATATGTTGTATGCAAAGGACTTTAGCCATACTTGTAACTTTCCTTTTTTAAGAAAGATAACAAATAATAAGATATAGATTATTTTTGTGGTTAAAGAGTTAAAATTGTCCATGTCTGAATAGCCTAAGATCAGAAATTTCAACCCTGAACATCCATTCAGAAGCAAAAAGCACCAAAAAATATTGTGCCTCCCTACCACACTTCCCCACAGACTAATATGTAACTCTTGAAATAAAAAAAAAAAAAAAAGATGTGAAGAGACATTCTACCAAGAAGGATATACAGATGGCACAGAAGCATAGGAAAAAAATGTTCACCATCATCGGCCATGAGGGAGACGCATATCAAGACCACAATGAGCTCACTACACCTACTAGAACAGTAACATAAATAGTAACATTGCCAAATGCTGATCAGTAGGGAGAGAAATTCAATCTCTCACACATTGCTGGTGGGAACATGAAATGGTACAGACACTCTGGAAAGCAGTTTGGCAGTTACTTTTTTAAAAAAACTAAAAATATACTAGCTACATTGGGGTGAGCATCACGGAGTTGTCGAATTACTATGTTGTACACCTGAAACTAATTTAACACTGAGGGTCAACTATCTACAAACAAGAAATATACCAATCCTATGACCCAGCAATTACTTTCGACCCAAAAATCCTAGATAAAGACTTAGATCTAAACAACGCTTATATATGATTGCTCAGAGCAGATTATAAAAACAAAAAAATGGAAACTACCAAAACCTCCCTTAATAGGTAAATAATTAAACCATGATACATCCACAGCATAGAACACCACTCATCCATGAAGAGAAAGGAACTATTGATACACACAACTTGGATGCATCTCAGGGACTTGACACAGCATGAAAAAAGCCAGTCTCAAAATGTCACTTACTAGGAGATTCCATTGACATTACATTCGCAAAATGGCAAATTATGGAGATGGAAAACAGATTAGTAATTACCAAGGTTAGGGATGGTTGAGGAAAGGGGGAATGGGTTTGACTACAAAGAAGTAGCAAGAGGGAAATTTTTACAGCAATAGAATAGTTCTGTATCCCAAATGCAGTAGTACTGACACAAATCTACACGTGATAAAATGACAGAACTACAGAGACCTAATGTATCAATATCAGTTTCCTGATTTTAACACTGTACCATAATTATGTGTGATGTAATCATTAGGGAAACTGGGAGAGGGGTACACAGGACCTCTCAGGTACCATCTTAGCAACTTCCTGTGAATCCCTAACTCTTTCAAAACAAAAAGCATTAAAAATAAAAAATAATTTTAAAAACACTAAACCATAACATAAAACTTACATAAATGAGAGAAGTGCTGATTTCTAGATTTTCTGACTGTGAAACTGGAGAATGTCATCATAAGTGACCTAGCAGCCTCTAGATCAGTGTTTGTCAAACCAGAGGTCGAGATCTATTTGTGAACAGAGAACAACAGGGGCTGGCAACCAGCACTGACTATGAATGGAATAGAATAGAGTAGCCTAAAAAATATCAGAATGCAAAACAGGTAGTAGGAACAAGTACAATTTCTTGAGATTTTCATTTAAGTTTTGTATGTGGATGTGTGCACTGAGTCTCTACATAAAATGTATTTCTTACTGGGGATTACTAAAGATACAATGAGAACACACTATCTTAGAACAGTATCTTCCATTGGGCACAAAGAAGTATATATAAGGAATTCTCAGCTGGACCATGGGTAACAGAGGAAACTGGGAACTTAAGCATCCATCATCAACAGGGGAATGGCTAAAGAGATGTGGTGTGGTCACACCAGAGAACACCACTGGATTTGTTTTCTAGGGCTGCTGTCAACATAAATAAAGATGTAAACCAAGGCAGGCTTGAATTACCATAAATTGAATCTATTCAAGAAGAATAGCAAAGGAACTGCAATGTGGAAAACACACACTATAGCAAGCTACAGGCAGTCAGGGCAGTCCACCAAGGGTTCGGGGCACGTTGTGTTTATGGAAAGCAGTGCCAATGGGGGAAAGTGCAGCTGGAGTCCAAGCAGTAAGTTCACTGGTTTGAGGATGGGGAGAGATTCTTGTCAAATGTTTTTTGGTCAGGCATTTACACAACTCAGTCTCTTGGTTAAGTTCTGTTCTTCTGAGGGCACATGTGTGAAATTCTCCATTTCTATCCACTGGGTCTATTTTATTTTTTATACGTATACTTTAAGTTTATTTATTTATTTTAAGAGAGAGATAGAGAAAGAGAGAGGCAGAGAGAGAGAGAGACAGAGAGACAGAGAGACAGAGAGAGAGACAGAGAGAAAGAGAGAGAGTGTGTGTGTGTGCGTGTGTGTGTGTGTGTGTGCGCGCGCACACACACACGTGTGAGTGAGCAAGGGAGGGGCAGAGAGAGGAAGAGATAAAGAATCCCAAGCAGGGTCCACACTGTCAGCCAAGAGCCCAATGGGGGGCTCAAACTCAAACACCAGGAGATTATGACCTGAGCCAAAATCAAAAGTTGGATGCTCCACTGACTGAGCCACCCACATGTCCCATCCACTGGTGCTATTTTAGATTAAAATCCTTTCATGGTGCCTTCACAAATTATTACAAACTTGGTGACTTGAGACAACACAAATGTATTCTTTTACAGTATTTTCCAGAAGTCAGAAGTCTAACACAGGTCTCAGCAGACTAAACTCAAGCATCTGCAGGCTAGGTTCCATTCTGGAGGTTCTCAGGAAGAACCCATCTCCTGACCTTGAAGTTGTTCACAGAGGTTCCATTTCTTGCTGGCTCTAGACTGAGGGTCATTCCCAGTTTGTGGAGATCATTGCCTCCTTTGGTTCATGACCCCCTTCCTCCATCTTCAAAGCCAGCAACAGCAGACCTTGACACATCACATCTCTCTTACCTATCCTGCCTTCCTCTCCCTCTGTTAAGGACTAGTGATGAGACGGGTCCCACCTGGATGATCCAAAATAGTCTCCCCATCTCAAGGTCCCTACCCTTAATCACATCTGCAAAGTCCCTTTGCCATGGGAGGGAACATATTCAGAGGTTCCAGGAGTTAGGGTGTTGACATCTTGGGGATGGAGGGATATTATTCTGGCTGCAACCATGAAGCAATTTTTAAAATGAGGTAGACCTGTCAGTAGTGATAGGGCTAGATCATGGAGATATTTGTTAATGAATGCTTTTGAAGCAAGCCGTAGAATGACATATGGTATATGACCCTCTTTTGTCTTTATATAAACACATAGACATACAATACTACACACATAGACACCTACAAATAAATAATACAGATTTTCCATGGGCACAGAAATATAGATAGATAGATAGATAGATAGATACACAGACAGACAGAATAAAGATCTAGAAGATATATACCAAACGAAGAACCATAGCAACCTCTAGGAAGGTAGGAATGGAACCAAGATTGAGCTGCTCAAAGGAAGCTACAGCCTTATTTAGGATAGTTTTCCTTTTCAAAAATGAGAATATATGTATGCACACCTTATTGGAGTAATTAAAATTATAATTTAAACATAACACAAAAGTTTATGGAAAAAAAATTTATGGAGAACCTGGTGGCTCAGTCAGTTAGGCGTCTGATTCTTGATTTTGGCTCAGGTCATGATCTCACGACCCAGCCCTACATTGGACTCCATGCTCAGCAGGAAACCTGCTTGGGATTCTCTCCCTCTCTCTCTGCCCCTCCCCACCTCTCTAAAATTTAAAAAAAAATTAAAAATACAAGCATTAAAAAAAAGTAATACAAAAATTTTTAACAAGCTACTCAATTATTCTGAGGAGTCAAGCATAGAATGACTCCTTATTGTATTCTTCATTAAAGAGAGAATTTTGTAAATTCTATTTCATATAAAAAAGAAAAAAAGAACCCAGGAAAATAGCTCCAAAAACACATTTGGCCCTCCCCTGCCCGATGGGTGTCAGCCAGAACTAGGTATTTGGTGGTTGTGGTCCCTCCTGACACCTCAAGAGTGGGCCTGAATGGGGCACCTTGGTGGCACAGTTGATTAAGCATCTCAGGTCAGAATTTCACGGCTCATCAGTTCAAGTCCCACATCAGGCTCTGTGGTGACAACTCAGAGCCTAGAGTCCTCCTTGGATTCTGTGTCTCCCTCTCTCTCTACCCCTCCCGCACCAACTCTTGGTCTCTCTCCTTCAAAAATAAATATATTTTTTAAACAATTTTAGAGGGACCTGGGTGGCTCAATCAGTTGGGCGTCGACTTTGGCTCAGGTCATGATCTCACAGTCCATGAGTTCGAGCCCCACGTCAGGCTTTGTGCTGACAGCTCGGAGCCTGGAGCCTGCTTCGGATTCTGTGTCTCCTTCTCTCTCTGCTCCTCCCCTGCTCATGTTCTCTCTCCGTCTCAAAAGTAAATAAAAAAATTAAAAAATAATAATAAATAAATAATAAATAAATAAATAAGTAAATTTTAAGTAAAAAAAAAGAGTGGGCCTGAATGATCAGCCATGAGAGCAAGTCCTCTGCTGTCCTCTGCCAAGGGAAAAACTCCTTTCATTTTCAAGGCTGTACCCCCACATGGTCAAACACAGCCATGTTAGGAACACCTACAGTTCTCTGCCCCAAAGCCACCTTCCCACCAGAAGAGACAAGTACACACGAGCCCATAGGCCTGCTGATGACTCCAAGGGGGTATGGGCCAAGGAAAGCCCAACGCTGCTCCAGAGAGAGGAGGTCACAAGTACAGAATGGATTCACAGAGGTTAAGGAGGAGCTCAAGAGCACCTGGTTAGTTGCTGTACCCCAGGCCCACGTGTACACACACACACACACACACACACACACACACACACACATGAGGGTTAAGAGAAAGCTTCATTTTCCCCAGGTCCTGGACCCACAGTAAATCCCACTGTCTTTAATACCCATGAGAAGGAAGAGTCCACATTATCATTTACTGCACAGACTCCAATTCCAGACCTTGGTCCCGAGCATAACCCACAGGTTTCTACTAAGGCAGCTGCAGATCAAGAGTCAAGACAACGCCCAGGACCAGGTAAGGTCAGCGATACCAGACCACAAAGGTGACAGCAAAATGTATCCCATTTGCTCCACCCTCTCATCCCAGACCCCTAATGCCCTGCTGTCTCTCAACCTCACCAACCCAGGAGATTAATTTGGACCATTTATACTCAGCCTCACACACTTATAAGGGAAATCTCACACCCTTCCAGATCAACAGAGTTACAGATGAAGCAAAAAGCCTTCCTTAAGAGGCTGTCCAATGAGAAAGTACACTTTATTTTTTTAATGTTTATTTATTTTTGAGAGAGAGAGGGAGGGAGAATATGAGTGAGGGAGGGGCAGAGAGAGAGGAAAAGAGAGGATCAGAAGCAGGCTCTGAGCTGACAGCAGAGAGTCCCGATGCAGGGCTTAAACTCACAAACCTCAAGATCACGACCTGAGCTGATGTTGGACGCTCAACCAACTGAGCCCCCAGGAACCCTGAGAAAGTACACTTTAATAGGCCAGTGTAGGGATCTAGCATTAACTCAACCAGGTATTAAGCCCCTGCACCCTATACACACATCTTCCTAGAATTCTTTCCACCAAGAGCACTGCATAGCAAGGTTTGTAAGTCATGGAGCTGGTCAGAGGCTGAGCAGAATTCTGACTGTAAGTTTTTCCAAGTGTGGCACAAAACCCAAATGTTACAATTTTTCACAAAGAGTGAAGAATTTGACTACAGAAGCATTAAAACTTGCCTATGCCCCTGAAAAAAGAAAGCTGGAAACCGTATACAGCAACACACCCAACAAAGGACTCATTTATCAAGACTCACAGAAACCAATGAGAAAAACTCAAGAGGAAAAAGAACAGTAAACGTGAATAGATTAAGTGAAAAAAAACATACAACAGGCCAATTTCCATGCCTATATTCCTACCTCCTTGCCTGTACTGGTTTCAGCAAGATCATATCTACAAAAATTTTTTAAAAATCATATTCCCTTTGATCTAGTATGTCCACTGCAGGGATATACTCTCTGAACTTATTTGCAAAGGCTCCCCAAGAAATATATATAATTACAGTTTTGCTAATAAGAGCAAAGAAAAAAAGAACAGAACCAACCAAAGTGACCATCAATGAGACTAATTAGATAAAACTGTAGTATATTCAGGCCAGAACCACTATGCAGCTATGAAAACTGATGGGCAAGATCTGTATGTGCTGATGAAAAACAATCTCCAGGCTAAATTATTATTATCCAAAAAGGGAAAAAAAGTAAAGTGTGGAAAAATGTAATCCTCTGTTTGAGTACGGATTCATATATGCAACTATATGCCTGATTTTCCCCAGAGGGAATCCATGAGAAACTCTAACAATAGCTGTCTATGAGGAGAGGGTAGGGGAGCCTACCGAGCCTCGGTGGCTCTGTTGGTTAAATATCAGATTCTTGAATTCAGTTCAGGTCCTGACCCCAGGGCCATGGGATGGTGCACTGAGTGGGGCTCTGGGCTGAGCATGGAGTCTGCTTGGGATTTTCTCTCTCTCTGCCCCTCTCCCTAGACCTCCCCCCCCATCCCACCCCCTGCCCCACATGGGCACATTGTCTCACTCTCAAAAAAAAAATTGTTTCATTTGGTTAATTTTTTTAATGTTTATTTATTTTTGAGAGAGAGAGAGTCAGAGCATGAGCAAGAGACAGATAGAGAGAGGAGATACAGAATCCAAAGCAGGTTCCAGGCTCTGAGCTGTCAAGCACAGAGTCCAGTGCAGGGCTCGAACCCACAAATCACAAGATCATGACCTGAGCCGAAGCTGGACGCTTAACCAACTGAGCCACCCAGGTGCTCTGTTTCATTTGGGTTTTGTTTTTTTTTTTTATGGTATTGCTGGCATTTTTCCAGATACAATGAGCATAACCTATTGTTTTTCTTTCCTGCAGCTCCCTATATTAAAAGAAAAGTAGCCCATTTAAAAATATAAATACATAATTGGATGAGGTTTTGAAGGTGGGACTAACACCTGGCAGCACCTTGCCCATTTCCTGTAGTCTTTGCCGAAATCCCAGGCCATGAACTCCAGTCCAAATCACAAGATTCGCACCCTCTTCTCCTAGTGGTGCCTTCCAGCCCACTCTGGTAGCTCCACCCCAGGCACAACAATCACTACCTTGCACCAATCCTGCCTGAGAATCAAGGGAGAAAGGGCAAGAAAGAGCCTTCCAAGATGGCTGTGCCCCAGCTGAAGGTAGCCAAAAGAGAGCCTCATTCCTCACACAGAGGAACGGGTTTCTTCCCTAAGGAACTTGGCCTCCATCCAAGCCGGTGCCTGGTGCCAGGAGCCTGACCACAAATGTGAGCCATCAGTGATGACACTGCACACATGCTCTTCCAGCCAAGGTCAAGGGCCCAGTCCAGGAAGCAACATTTAAGGAGTGCCAGAGACATCCAATTTATTGGGTTCCTTTGCTCATCTTTGGTAAATGTAAAAATGCATGCCTGAAAGGCCAGCTCCCTTTGAAGACACTCATCAACTCCTTGGGTGCTTCCTTCATTCCAATTCCACACTCCGATTGTGACACAAATTGATTTTTCTGGACATTACAGGTATTTGCTGAATCTCCATGCTTCCTTGTTTGGCTCCAGGCTGGAGCAATGTCCTGGTTCTGGAGCTCATGAGGCTGACCTGGCTGGCATGCTGGTGGAACGTGATTATAAAATCTGCATTTCCCACTTCAGACATGAGCCCCAAAGGAATATCTCCTGATTATTTATGCTCCTCTTGTCTTCAGCTTCTGGAGCTATGGGAAAATCTTCTCTCTACCCATCAAGTTTTATTATCTCTTTAAAAAAATGTCCCCCTCCCCTTATCTTCAAATATCATCCATCCATCCGGGCACCTTCGTGTACTCCTGGTCAGTGGCCAAGTACTAGCAGGAAGTACAGGCCCCAGATTGGATCATGAAACTGGGGAGGCAGGAAGAGCTCAGTCTGGAAAGAGGTAAAACACAGAGGTGTGAGGTGGAGTAGTCTCAGAGCAGGGACTCACTGCACAACCAACGTGAGGATGGGCTCTAGGAGCCCCAACACAGAAGAGCTGCTTGGGGTGAAAAAGATCCAACTTTGGGGTGCCTGGGTAGCTCAGTCAGTTTAGCATTCGACTTCAGCTCAGATCGTGATCTCACAGTTTTTGGGTTCCAGCCCTGCATTGGGGTCTGTGCTGGCAGCACAGGCCCTCTGTCCCCCTCTTTCTCTGCCCTTCCCCTGCTCATGCTTTCTCTCTCCCTCTCTCAAAAATAAACAAACATTTAAAAATTAAAAAAAAAAAAAAAAAAGATCCAACCCCATAAGCAACCCTGCTCGGGAAGTGCCAACTTTATGTCAGGGCTCATAATCCCAGGACTGGTGCCCCTCTAATCACTGAAGCAGGACAGACACTCTGGGGAAAACCGGGTCTTCCCAGCTGAGCCAATCTCCTGCCTAAAGCTTGGCCCCTTTGCATACAAATGCCACACCTGAAGTCCCAGATATCCACCGGAAAACCCCAAAAGAAAAAAAATGGGGCCTACAACAGGCAAACGGATGTACCTGTGACAATTTTTTGAGCGAGAGAAACTGGAAAGAGGTTGGCAAAGGCCAGTACAGAGCAAGAAAGAAGATAGGAGCACTGAACAGAGAGGGGCCAAGGCAGTGGGTTTATCTTCTCAAGGGAAACTGGGAAAGACAGCGGCATAGCAAACTCAGGGGACAGGGAGCAGAGCTGTCTGCACACATCTCCTAACCTAGGGTCAGACATGGCTTCTAAGAAAGGGAGGACCAGCCCTCTCTGGTCACCCCAAGATAGGCTGAACCACCATGCTGGTTTGCCTTGGACTTAGGGTTTTCCCAGACTTGAGACTTTTATACCTAAAATCAACTAAGTCCAGAGCCAATCTGAAAAGACTCTATGGATGCTGATGCATAGGGGCACTTGTGCCCCAATGTTTATAGCAGCACTTTCAACAATAGCCAAATTATGGAAAGAGCCTAAATGTCCATCAACTGACGAATAGATAAAGAAGATGTGATTTATATATATAATGGAATACTACTTGGCAATGAGAAAGAATGAAATATGGCCTTTTGTAGCAACGTGGATGGAACTGGAGAGTGTTATGCTAGGTGAAATAAGTCAGGCAGAGAAAGACAGATACCATATGTTTCCACTCATAAGTGGATTCTGAGAAATTCAACAGAAGACCAGGGGAGAGGGAAGGGGGGAAAAAAGTTACAGAGAGGGAAGGAGGCAAACCATAAGAGACTCTTAAATACTGAGAACAAACTGAGGGTTGAAGGAGGCCGGGGGGGTGGGGGGGAGGGGACGGTGGGTGATAGGCATTGAGGAGGGCACCTGTTGGGATGAGCACTGGGTGTTGTAGGGAAACCAATTTGACAATAAATGATATATTTTTTAAAAAATGAAAAGACCCTATGGAGAATCCAGAAGCGCAAGAGAAGTTCTCAGAGCCACCGTTCAGAGGCAAATTTCTGTCACTTTTCTTTTCAGCTCTTATAATTCCAGAATGTACTCAATCACAGGGCCCAAGTCAAGAGGCTCATAGGGCAGGGCCCCGTGAAAGGCCTTTACCCCAGTGGCCAATCCTTCTTTACAAGCTCAGTAGGCCTGCCTCACTCAGAGACAGGATGAAGGGTATGACACCAAACAAAGCTCCCAGGCTCTGTATTGCTTTGGATCCTCTCCCTTTCTGGCCCCAGCTCCCAGCCCTGACCATAGAGGAAGGAACTGGACCATCAATGCCCTCCAGGGCTGTGATCAAAGCTTTACAGATAAAGAGGCAGTGTGGGGGGGAGGGGGGTTGGACTTAACAACAACAACAAAAAGACAGAGGTCTAAGAAATTTAACATGAATGCAAGTTGGTGGGGCTAGTGTTTCTAGCAACCAAAGACTTTTCTGTGGTCCTTACAAACCCCACGAGGGGCTGAGCATCTCTACAGCCTCGGGCTCAGGTGAAAAGGCAAAGCCAACAACTGGGTACACTTCTTTCCAAGCCAACAGCGCTCTCTGAGTTTGGGCAACACGACCCACAATGAGCCTGCCCTGCCACGCTACACCCCCACTCCTCCCACTAAGGACCCAGACTCAGCTCCTCACACCAAGAAGAAGATTCTGACTCGGGGGAACAGAAAGCCAGACGCACACATCTGCTACCAGCTCCTCAAGTCTAGGGGTATGCCCGAGGGAGCCACTGAAGGCAGGTATGAGTTTTACAGATGAGCAACCATGCTCCTGTTGTGAGTTATTGTGAAGCCCGCTGTGGGCCCTGATCAGGTCCATAAACAGAATACCATTTGTTAACCAGTCAGGTGTTACACAAAAAAAATGTCCCTGTGGCTACCTGGCAACTGAATGTCTTGACCTTCAGTTTTACTTTACTAGATCAAGTCACACCGTGTTGATTTGATGTATGAATACATAAAGAATAATGAGGTGAAATATTAGTCAAAGTAAATATAATTTCACAGAGCTGGATAAACCAGGTGGAGATCTCACCCTTCAATACTTTTCCTACCTTGGCTCACTTTATCTTTCTTTTTCTCACTTGTTCTAAGAAAACTAGCTATTGAAGCTTTTGAGAGGATGCAAAAATTAAAAAAAGAAAAAGAATTCTACGATTAACAAAAAAAAAAAAGTTTCCATCATGCTGAGGAGGGAATACATTTGTGGAAATGATGGGCATTCCAGCTGCACTGGCCAGCCATCCTCAGACTTCTCCAGAACGTGCCAAGGACACAACACCAGAGAGTGAAAGAGGCCCTGGAATGCAAAACAGGAGTGAGGTGAGACCAACTCTGCCTCTTCCCTCCCCTAACTGTTGCCTGAGCCCAGAGGGGATATACTTGTGCAGCGGTCTCCTCCCAGGACCTATAACCCGGGTGTTTGGGAGATGCTTCTGGAGCTTAAAGCACTTTCACTGTGGGCAATTCAGAACGGTGCAGGTCACCCTTTCCCTCCCTGAACACAGAACTTCTCTGCATCCAAAGGGGCGGTGAGGGAACTTTGGATAACATGCAGTGAGGGGTACTCGCAAGACCCTGCGGCCAGGAAAATGGGGGAAGCAGCCACATTGCAAGCCAACAGCAGAGCTTAACTTCCACCCTCGGCTCTCTGCCTCTGCCTCTTCTCATCTGTCTCGGGTGTCATCGAGGCCAGCAGGACTGAGACAGCGGGCAGGACGGGGGCACTGGGAGACACGGAAACAAACAGCCTGACATGGATCCTCGGAGCTCAGAGAGACTCACAGGGCTGCCTCCCAACGGTTCTCACACCATTACCTGATGAAGTGTGTTCAATAGGTGGCAGATGACTATCTCCAGGACTCCGGCTTATCTGCCCATTAAATCAGATTGCTAATAAAGAGGTTTTAATGGGGAGTATGAATCTTAGCGCAGTAACTGTTTACCTCAAGTTTTTGTGCTACACACCCTGAAGTGAATCGCTAAACAAAAGAACATCTGTCACAGCTCTAGTCAACATTAGACAGCTGGGGCCAATCCCAGGTCCCTACCAAGCACAGAGAAGCCTCCTTGGAAGCACACAGGTACGTGCACACTCACACACACACCATGGATACACAATACAAGCGGCCCTTTCCTGCTGAGGACAGCACAGGGTCATCCAGACTTGCCACAAGATAGTCCTTCCTCACCTGCCCCCACTACCTAGAGAACCCTTAGCCACAGCAAACATCTATCTCTCTCTCATGGCCACGGTATCACACAGTTTGGGCAGGGACATCCCAAAATCAGAAGCAAGGGAGGCACAGAGTTGGTTGGGACACCCCCCCGCCCAAGTCTTTTTGTCGAGCCACAGAGTAAATTACTCTCAGAATCAGAATCACTCATGATTCTATTGTGGGAAGAAGAGAGACCGTAGAAACCAAGTCTGTCTGATAGCATGTGAGAGACCACAATCCCAACTCAGGAGAAGTTTGGGATTCCACATACTAACTGACCCAATACCGTAGCGACCCAGTATTTAACGTGTGTGAAGCACCAAGCCCAGCGGTGAGCACCTGCTCCATGTCTTTCATTCTCACCACCACCCCGGAAGGCTGGGGTTGCCACCTCCATTCACAGATGAGAAAACCCAGCCCCAAAAAGGAAAGGGACATACCTAAGTTCACAGGGCTAATATATGAAGGAATCTGGATTCAAATCCATGTCTGAATCACTAAGCACCTTCTAGCAATTAAAACATTACATACACACATGTGTAAGTGTGCTGTGGTGACAGAAAGGACGCATTAAATGAAAGTAGATGTGGGGGCTGTGAACTTCCTGAGCTAGAGGCTATTCCTCTGTTAATACCGATGGACACTGTCGGCCACACTTCTTCCACATCAAGGCCTGCATGCTTAAGACTTGATCTCTGACCACACAACATCCCCAGGGACTTCCCCAGGACTACTGGCACTCTCAGCGCTGTGCATACAAGAACCAAGGCTAAAACACAGCATTTACACAATGATATTTTTTTGAAGAGAGAGAGACAGCAAGCAGGGGAAAGGGGCAGAGAGAGACAGAAAGAGAGTATCAAGCAGGCTCCACACTCTGCACAGAACCCAACACAGGGCTTGATCGCACCACCCTGAGATCATGACCTGAGCTGAGATTGAGAGTCAGACGTTCAACAGACTGAACCACCCAGGCACTCCATACGATACTATCTTGACACAACGGACTCAACCAGACAGAACTAAGCTATCTCGATTTCGTCTCTAACTCAAACACTGTGGGGTTTGGAAAATCACCCGTCTATTTGCTTACAGCCCACCAGTATGGTAAGAGGAAATAACCAGGCCTGCGACACACACGGCCCTCACGTGCATCCAGGAATTCCTGACAAAGGACAAACCTCACAACACAACAGGGAAACAGAGTCCTGACCTGGACTCACTTGAATTTCAACACACACCCATTTCCACACAACACATCTCCTCCCTCGAGTGGGTCAGGGTGTGTTCCCTGAGCAGAGGACACTGGCAGCTGAGTCTGGGCCAGGCTTCTCGCTTCTCCTCATGCCCTCCACACACACCTGTCCCCTGCAGCCTGGGCCCAGGGGCAGCCCTGTGGGCACAGGAACCAGGGCAAACACAGGACAGACGCTGGTACATGCAGGCATAGAAGGGCCCACATGCTGTCACTATCTCCAAGGATGGAAGTTGTGTTGAGCATTCATCCCATGCTTATTTACCAAGTGTCTAGGCAAAGGGCTGATCCTGGGGCAGCAGGGGAGAGACCCAGGCCCATGATCACACAAGCCACCAGCAGAAGGGGCAGACAGGCCAGCAAAACAGACACTCCCAGCCTGCTGTGATGAACACCGTTAGCACCCAGCCTCCTCTGAGCCTTGTGATGCTCCGGGGGTCCCATGGCTGTGCATCCCATCACCACCTCATGGTCACCACCATGAGAACCAAAGACCTCCTCCTGGGGCCAGCAGCCAGAAGTGACATCAGCCTTAACAAATTTGGCCAAGGCGAATTCATGGAGACAGGGAAGGAGAAGAGGGTTACCAGGGACCCACATTGGGGGAGGCAAGGTGAGTTACTATTTAATAGGTACAGAGTATCTGTTTGGGATGAACAAGTGCTGGAAATGGAAGGCAGCAATGGTTGCACAACATCATGAATGTACTTAAGGTCACTGAGTTGTGCATACAAAAATGGTTTAAATGGGCAGTTTTGTTACATCATTTTACAATTTTTTTTTTTTTGGCCAAAGCAGGGAATCACCTCAATTGCCAGTCCTTCCTAGCCCTGGAGAATAACCAATGGTCTAAAGGTGAATCTGGAACAGAGTGGATGCCCAATATATAATAACTATCATTCTTACCATTATCAACCACATAGGTTGTCTGTGACCACCTAAGTTATGAATGAATGAGAGAATGTTTCTCAACTACCCCAAGAGAGTTTCTATCACAATTAAATATTAATTAATGCTACAATCATTGCAGAATCCCAATGGCTGACATCATACGTTTTCACATTCAAGCTCAGCTTACGCCCATCTCCCACCATAAGCTGTTTACCGTTGCTATTATTTTAGTTCCAACCACTGTGATCACTGTACTTAAAATTCAATCAGGCTTCTAATTTTAAGCATCTTTTTTGTGTATAGCGCCAACAGTTGACAAGCGTCCTGAATTTAACATCTGTTCCCAGCAGTAAATGGTTTTAATTTGAGAAGTGAAAACACATATAAGGCAATTATGAGCGACTCTCACACTGTGATTCATGGCTGTGCCACAGCATCTTCCTCCACGACGGTGACGGACTGAAGGATGGAGCCCGCAGCCAGGAGCGCTAGCAAAACATGGGAGCTACACAAGAGGCATGGACACCCCACTGCCACCAGAATGCCTTTTGACTAACAGAAAAACAACCTACTATGCTCCAAAAAACCTGCTGGACATTTTTACAGGCTTCCTCTCACGTAATCCTAGAGGAAGAGGCATTACCCCAGAACTAGGAGTAAAAACGGGGTTTCTGGGGCAACCTCATGACTCAGAAAGCCCTCTCTGGGAGTCTCATTCATGTCCACAGTCAAGAAGCCATGGAAGGTGACCCCTGACCCGGTCTTAGTTGTGCCCCATGACAGTGTTTATGTCTATGTCAAGGCTCTTGTATTCAGAGGATACAATTCCGGGGGATTCCAGCTGGGAACTAGCCAGCTGGGCTCATGGACTTGGGTCTGAACTTAGGGAAAGAGGGGATGCCAACAAAGCCAAAAGTGTTTTTCATTCAGAGTTGGGATGTAATGTATGAGCTGAGACAATGATGGGATCATTAAGCATATAGAAAGCAAGCAGCAATTTATTTGGCCTCAGTCAGATGCTAATTATATTTAAATTGGTAAACTGTGAAGGGAAATGGGCATGAAATGCTAGAAATATACCATGTTATTAAGGATGTGTGAAATCTTCAATTAGGAATTTTAATATTTGGGGGCACCTGGCTGGCTCAGTCAGTGGCAAGTACGACTCTTGATCTCAGGATTGTGAATTCAAGCCCCAGGTTGGGTGTAGAGATTACTCAAAAATACAATCTTTGAAAAAAGGAATTTGGGGATACCTGGGTAGTTCAGTTGGTCAAGGATCCGACTTCAGCTCAGGTCATGACCTCACAGTTACTGAGTTTGAGCCCTGCATCGAGATCTGTGCTGACAGCTCAGAGCCTGGAGCCTGCTTCAGATTCTGTGTCTCGCTCTCTCTCTGCCCTTCCCCCACTCATGCTCTCCCCCCCCCTTAAAAATAAAATAAACATTAAAAAAAAGCAATTTTAATATTTGTAGCTCTCTAAAACAGAGCTCCCCTCATGCTCCAGCCTTCCCCACAGGGTCTTCTAGAACTATGGCTCCGTAATTTAAAAATTCTCTGAGATCATCATCCTCTACTCAAAAGCCTCCCTGCTTTCTCTCAAATCTAGCTTTCCATGGAGATGCCACCCCATACCCCACACCCCAGATGCTCAGGGATAGGAGGTAGAGCTCCAGTCCTCTCTGCTGTCACACCAAGACTCCCATCAATGATGACCAACTCATTCATCTAAGACTTAGGCTCATGGCAACCATCTTCTCCTCCGCCCTCATTGCTTCTCAGCTCCTAGGTGACCAGTGTCCACATAGAGGACCCATCCTGCACGCTGACCTCCACTTCCTAGACCACCTTATTCCAGTATCCTCCTCCCTCCACCCCCTTTTGGCCATCCAGAGTCACACCCAGAACCTTGTCATCTACCAAGAGCACTTGGCTATCAACGTCATTAATTCAAACATCACCTTCTGACCACACCCTCTCCTTGCAGCTTGCTGTCTCTCCACATTCTTTGGCAGCTCCAGGACCTCCATTTCTTCATCCCTTCTCTTTCTGCCCAATCCATCAGTGCGGTGCAGGTGCATGAATAGAAAAACCAATTGAAGAGATTAATAAATTAAACAAGTTTGTCTTTTTATTCATGTAAATTGGAACGCTTCTGTTATTCCATTGGTCAGTATAATGCTGGCTTTGACTTGGGGTGTTTATGTACGTGGTTTTTAAATATCACCTTAAGATATTATGTCAATCTATCAAGGGGTGGTCAAGGAAGGCCTTTGCTGCACTTAGGCACAAATCTGAAAGGAAGGAAAAGAGGGACCCACATGGCTTCCTGGGTAGAACATTCCAAGCAGTACAAACACTAAATCCAAAGTCCTTGAGGTCATAGGACATTTGGTGAGTCCAAAGAACAGCAGGGAGTCCAGCAGAGCAGCAGCAGCAGATCCAACAAGGGTGACAGAGTGATAGGAGATGAAATCAAACACATGGAGCAGGCTGGAAGGAGGAGGTGAACCACCAAGAGCTTCCAAGGCCATGTGAGGGTAGTGGCTTTTACCCCAATGGGAGGGTTGTAAGCAAACTAGTAACATGACCTAACCTGCAGTTTGAAGGTCATGTTCTGAGTGCTGGGTTAAGAATAGACTCCGGTGGGTAGGGGACGCCTGGGTGACTCAGTCAGTTAAGCATTTTACTCTTGATTTTGGCTCAGGTCATGACCTGACAGTTCGTGGGTTTGAGTCCCACATCAAGCTCTGTGCTGACAGCATGGAGCCGGCTTCAGACCCTTTGTCTCCCTCTTTCTCTGCCCCTTCCCACCCACCTCTCTCAAAAATAAACAAACATTTAAACAAAATTTTTTTAAAAGACATTTAAACAAATTAAAAAAAAATAAATAATAGACTACAGGGCTGGCCAAGGGTGAAAGTAGGAATTCTTGGTGGCAGGCTATGACAGCAATCCAATCAAGAGATGGACAGGGAGTTAGAAGGAGTCAAAAATGGTCAGATCTATTTTGAAGATAAAAACAACTAGACAGATAAATAAAAATAGGTAGGAGATCAACATAATGAAGGAGGTGCACATGCACATGTAAAAAACCTACAAGTTACTGTTGTGTAAGAAGCACATCACAGAGCAGTACATGTGATTCTACTCAGAATAAAAAATTACATACTTACACATTCATAGGAAGACATCTGGAATGATACACACTCCACTGCTAAGAGTGGTTTCCTCTAGTAAATAGGATTAGAAGGGGCATAGGGGGAGCTCTCCTCTCTTCAATACATTTTTGGATTAAACAGTGAGCATTTATACTCATTACACATGCTGAAGGAGACAGGAGGGGTGGTGAGCACCCCTCCACATGACCAAGTGAACCCTGAGCCAGATGACCTCTTCAGAAGTAAGTCCCCAAGGAGAGTCACATATCAAATGACATAGTAGACCTAAAAATTCCGAACAGCCATTAGCTTCCTTCTCACGGTAAACAATATTGCAGGGTCCCCTCACTTCTTTGAGCTCTAGTTTCCTCACTGGTAAGACAGGGGTAACACCACCTGTGTCGCTGGAAAGCCAAGATAACGGACCTATGCCAAGTGACTAGCAAATCACCTGGGACACACAGGCACTCAATAAGCAGCAACCTCCGTCCCCTCCCCAGCCAGGATTCCAGGCAAGTCCAGAGGTGGGGCTGCTCCCAAAGTCTAAAAATGCTCTAGTATTCCAGTTCCAGGAAGGGAGCTGTTCTAAATGAGGTTGCAGCACCCCATCTCCCATAACAAAGAGGGTCTCCCTCAGAGCTAAGAGCCAAGTGCTTCACTCAGACCCGCTCTGGAAAAAGGCAGAGAGCAACGTAGAAATATCCCCACACTAACCTCAGTGTATAGCTGGGTTCCCCAAAAGTCTAAGTCAAGGTCAGAAGTTCCTGACAATTGTGATTTTCCTCCCTTGCTTGAGAGAAGACTATGGAGGGGAGGGAAAGAAAAGCTGGATGCTATTTATCTAAAATCACTAATGCTTTCTGAGAAGCTATAAAATGTGCATGCTCTTGCCAAATGGATGTCAAAAGACTTTGATCTCCATTTTGGCCGGAAATGACCCGTTCCCTTCCTAATGCAGATATATGGTTTTTGTGCCTAAAATCTGCCCAGTCAGATGCACAGCACATTCTTAATTATTCTGAAATGATTAAAAACAGAGCCATAAATCTATGCTTTGACACAACATGGTGATTTGACCCCAAGACATATCATAATGGGTTATTAACAATGCTTCCCAAATCTATGGGAATTTTTTTCCAAAGCTATTCGCTAATTAATAGCTGTTCACACAATGATCACTTTTGAGTAATTATGGAACTGTGCCACATTATTTTGTGATGAGAACATAATTATGCCCATTAAAATTATTTGCATACTTTTTAACCTTCTGCCAGAAATAAATGAGGCTAGTCTACGGCTAACACAAACTTTGTGACAAAACCTAGAGGTTATCACCTCTGCGACACTTCTTGCCCAAAGCTTATTTTGTAGCCCAGAAATTTAGGATTCTTCCTTGAGCCTTTTTGGAATGCCTAGAAGCAAATGGCACTGAGAAAGTGCCTGGCAGGGGACATCTTCCGTATCTTACCAGCCTCACATCCCCATCTCTGTGACTGTCAGGCTGCTTACCCTTAGCATCCCTCATCTCAGCATGGCCCCCACACCCACCTCACCTCTCCAGTCCACCTTCCTGACCGAGCCCCTAACACCCAATTTAAGCCACCAGCCTGACTGAACTATTTCCTGTGCCCACTCCTCACTTCCTTTGACTGACTGGGACCTACTGGAAGGCAAGACCTCATCCCACGCATCCCTGTGTCCAGTAAAGCCTGTGAGACAGAACTTGCCTTGTCCAAAAGGCCATTACCAAGTGGAGGAAAGTTCAGAAAACATCCTTCATTCCTGCTTGCATCTAAGCAGCAAGACCGGGTGGGAGATGTGGGGCCTTGCTTTTTCCTGTCTCAGGACTTTACTTTCTGTTGGGAGTACCTTAGGGTGTGCTTGAGATCGGAGGTGGGGTGGGGGGGTGGGGAACCTTAGAGCTTTCCCTGTAGGCTGTCCCTCCCAGGTTCTGGGAGTCTCCTGCCTTGGATTTGGGTACATCAAGAGGCCCTAAATGCATGGAACCAACTTGTACTAAAAACAGTATTCACCATTTATCGGAAATCCTAATTTAAAGGGGCACCTGGCTACTTATCTGGCAAGTGGCGATGGAGATGGAGGCAGGTGTCCCCCTGCAGGGCACCTGCCCAACGAGCCCAGGTGGTCTCCCTCATTGCTAAGGCAGAGGCCAGCAAGGCCATTGAGCTCCTCAGCAGCCACAGCTCAGGTGTTCTGGGCTCGAAGCTCAGAGCTGTGCAGGGGCAGAAATGAAACCTTACTGCAGGTCTTTTTCATCCCAAGAACCATGTCATGGGGCGCCTGGAAGGCTAAGTGTCCAACTAAGTGTCCAACTCTTGACTTTGGCTTGACTTGAGATCACACAGTTCATGGGATGGAGCTCCACATGGGATTGAACCCCATGTCAGACTCTGCACTGTCAACACAGAGTCTGCTTGGGATTCTCTCTTTCTCTTTCTCTCTCTCTCTCTGCCCCTCCCCCACTTGTGCTCTTTCTGTCAAAATAAATAAACATTAAAAAATAAAAACCACGTCATACTTCCTCAGCCCCTGCCCCTCTGTCCGGGTAACTTGTCTCCTGCCTAGTGTTCACCTTCTTCACCTTCCAGAAGACAGCCTTCACTCCCAACCTTCTCACTCCTGTCAGCATCTCGAGCTGTGGCCACAAGAGACTTCACTGCCTAAGGTCACAGGCAAGGACAAGGGGGACAGAGTTCAAAAGGGGAGATGGTCCCTAACGCTGGCCACCACACAGTCCAAGAGGAACCTCCTCTGTACACCATGGGGAGCTGATTGGGGGTGGGCAGGGAGAAGCGGTAGCAAAAGCTCACAGCTACAGCCAACCTTGTGTCCTGTCCCCTCCTGCTTCCTGTCCCCTGGAAAGGAGGCTTCCAACAGCTTCCCCCCAGTTCCCCAGATTCATTATTTCATTTGACTAACACATACATATTACAACCCTACTATGTTCCAGGAACTGATCTATATGTGTGGGATACATTAGAGAAAAAAACAGGAGAGATTCCTGCCTTCTATCATTTATTCATGGAGTAATTCAAAAACTCCAAAATTCAGGAGCAAAGCAGTCACAGATCAAACTGGAAACCAAACTTTCACCACCTGTGTTAAAGGTAGGTAACACTGCCTTGGATTGAAAACATTCGATTGTTCCTGAGAGAAAGAGAGAAGAACCAAAATAATCCAAGAATGATACAAGAACGTTAACAAATACACTGAAGTTTGTTCTTTGGGGAAAATCAGATTAAAACAATCAAATTTCTGGCAAAAGAATTTGGCTAATGAATTTGGAGATCTCAATGACATGGAAGATTTTCTAGGAAATATGTAAATTATCAAAATGAACCCTGATAAGAATTTTTTAAGACCAATCATGAAGGGAAAAGTCACCAAATATTTACTTGCACAAAGGCTCCAGGTCACATGCTGAATTTAACTTTCAAGAAACTGCTAATTCTGGTCATACGAACTGTTCAGCCACAAAAAACAAAGTTGACCAGCAATGTAATTTAAGAAACTATCATAATGCAGACATCAAAATCTGACAAAAGAGTAAAAAAATAAAACAAAACAAAAAAACCATGGATCATCCTCACTTGTGAAAATAAGCGTTAGGATGGCCAGTGGCGTGGGTGGCAAAGAAATGCACCAAGAATGGAACAAGAAACAGGAACAGAGTTTATTCACTCTCCAGGGGACAAGAGGTTCCAGACATCAAGAGAGATGTCGTGGGGGGTGCGCATAGAGGGGATGCCTGGGTGTCTCAGTTGGTTAGGCATCCGATTCTTGGTTTCAGATCAGGTCATGATCTCACGGTTCATGAGAAGGAGCCCCGCGTCAGGCTCTGCACTGAGCAGGGAGTCTGCTTGGGAATCTTTCTCCCTCTCTCTGCCCCTCCCCCCATTCACACACACGTGTGTGCTCTCTCTCTCAAAATAAATAAACTTTTTTTTTTAATGTTTATTTAGTTTTTGAGAGAGCAGAGCACCAGTGGTGGAGGGGCAGAGAGAGGGGGAAACACAGAATCGGAAACAGGCTCCAGGCTCTGAGCTGTCAGCACAGAGCCCCACGCAGGGCTCGAACTCACAGACTGGGAGATCATGACCTGAGCTGAAGTCAGACACTTAACTGACTGAGCCACCCAGGCGCCCTTAAATAAATAAACTTTTTTTAAAAAGTAGAGTGGCACCTGGGTGGCTCAGTCAGTAAAGCATCTGACTTGGGCTGAGGTCATGATCTCATGGTTTGCGAGTTTGAGCCCTGCATCGGGCTCTGCGATGACAGCTCAGAGCCTGGAGCCTGTTTCAGATTCTGTGTCTCCTTCTCTTTCTGCTCCTCCCCCGTGAAAGTTCTCTATAAAAAATGTTTACTTTTTAAAAAAAAAAAAGAATTTCTCTTCCATGAGAATACTGGTTCTATCAAATGATTATTTCATTATGTGACACTATCAATGACAAGAAAACAGACATATACCATCCTTGGTTATTATAAGGCATGTTTCTTTCACATTGTTGAATAATGTCTTTCAAACAATGCACAAAGTTAATATTAAGTAATTCCTACCCTCTCTTTTCCACCAAACAATCATTACGTTGGTGCATCTTAGAACCACTATCTTAATTTGAGGAAATAAGATAGATCTCAAATGAATAACTCTTATCATACCTACCAATGTGACACTTAAGTTTTGACATTAAAGTCAGGAATAAGACAGGGATGTTCATTATCACCATTGTTAGCTAAGACTGTTCAGAAGGGCCTGAGCAATACAAAAAGAAACAGCATGTAAAAATATAACTATTAAAAATGACACTATACTATTATTTTCATTCAATCACTCACGGTAACGTTACATTCCTACATGTCAAGATAATTTCATCTAAAAACTGATCAGAATAAGAGAGTTCCGTATCATGGTAGTCACTAGCTGGCAAGGTGTAGTATAATGAAATAAACATATTCCTATGCTATCCCTAAGAATTTAAGTTGGTAAATCCTTTTGGAAACAATGTGGCAGCCTCTATCAGAAATCTTAAAATATTCATAAAGAAACAAACTAAAGTTAAGACCTATTAGGGCAGATACTATTGCTTTCCAAAAAGCTACTCGTGTTTCTTTCCTCCTAACAGAATCCCAACTTTGGGGAATAATGTCATGACAATGTCATGTCACCTTTTGCCAAGAATAGATCTTGGACTAGGCATTTGACGTACACCATGTAAAGGAAAGTACTAGAGACTTCAATCTCTAAAAAGAAAGATCTTAAGAAGAAATCCCTTTTGCTCCTACCCTTTTCCTTCCTTCTTGGGATTCTAACAAACAATGACCTGATGCTTAGAGATGTGGCAGCTATTTGGGGCCATGAGGAGACACACTGTCCCTGAAAAATAGAAAAGAGCTGGAAAGAGATTGATATCACTGAGCCACTGTTCCAGCCCGTGTAGTCTTTTCTCTCAGTGTGCATCTGAATACACAGTGGGTCTCCATCCATCATGGCTGTCTGACATCTTTTTAATAATCCCATGATATCTTGTTGGTTTCATATGAATGTTACCTTCTTAGACTAGGAATCCGAACATGCACTTGTCAGACTTCCTTATCACTAGATTGAGGACATGGGTCCAGGTTCTGCTAATCTGACGACCCCTTCCCCCACCCCGCCCCGGCCTTGGACTTGGACTCAGAAGGGAGAGGTGAAATGAAAGCCATCTGCAAGGAGCTCGGTTGTCTAGTAGTGTGCTGTACATGGCAGCTGGTCCTTGTAGACAATCTGTGGCAGAGCTTCTAGAGTTCAAAACCTGGCATCATTAGCACAAAGCATTAGCAAGCAGCCATGGTGTTTCACTACCAAGTTCCACAATGGGATGGAGCACTGATCTTGGCTCCATTGTTCCTGGCTGTCATATCCAAGCCTAGTTCTCTCCATCACCACCCCAACTGCCAGAGCTATTTAATACCTTGTGTAAAGATTCCTTTCTCCTTATATATCAATAGTGGATTCTCTCATTTGCAAGCAAGAACCTGAACCTATAATTACACCTCTCACAGTCTATTCCAAAAAAAATCCAAAACCCAGAAAGAGCCTTATACATAAAAGTAACTACTGTTGTATTACCTGTAATGGTGGGGAAATTTTTTTTAACAACTTAGATGTCCCACAATGAGAAAACTATTAAGAAATGTGTTATGAAACCACTTGAAGTCTATAAAATTTTTGTAATAACATGGAAAACTAAAATAATGCAATAGTACAAAATTACACATAGTTGGTTATAGCCATATGAATAGTGATGAGAGTGCCATAACCATTTTCCCATTTGGGTCAAGGATTCCTTTCATAGGTCTAACAAGTCCATCCTATGGTGAACACCTTGGGGGTGTCTGGAAAGTCCATGATTCATTCCATCTTCCCTGAGAAGTTGCCTTCTCATAGCACAAGTGTGGATCCTAGCAGCCATGTTTGCCTCATGCCTGTCCTCCCTCCCTGACCACAGCTGATTGGACCTCGGGAGACTACCTCACCCAAGCTGGGTCAGTGAGAATTTCTCTAGATATTGAATTCAGAATAATCCAGTTTCCTCATGTGACTGGAACTGAATGCCAGTAAGAACTCAGGTGGTCAGGATGGTCATCTTCTTACGTCCAGAGAAAGGAGAAATGCTGGCCTGCACAGCAAGAGTGGAGGGTGGGAAAGGGGAGATGGGGGGGTGGAGTCAGGGGAGGAAAAAAAGAGGGGGGTTGATGGGAGGAGACAGGAGGAAGGAGAAAGAGAGGAAGACACAGGGCACACAAGGAGGAGACAGCAAGGAGAGTCAAAGGTGGAGAGAGCAAGGGGCTGGGAGAAAGGAGGTGGGGAGAGACTGGGAGAGGAAGAACAGACAGGGAGGATAAAGAGGGGGAGACAAGAGGAGACGGCAGGGGGCTAGAGGGGGAGCAGGCATCTCTCTAGGTTCTACTCCTAGCCTGTTCCTGAGTCTGGGATTCCTTCCTGCCCTTGGGTTCCAAGAGAAATTCCTATGCCCTCAAAATAATTTATTGCTAATAACTAATTTGAGAGGGTTTCTGTGACTCAGAACCAAGGATGATTTTACTTGATTTCTAAAGGTGAAACCTCAGGATGCCATGGGCAATCTGAGGGCATCTCACCCTCAGCACCGCTGACTTCTTTTCTACCCACCCTCAACTTCCCAGGGGCCAAACCTTGCACCTCAGCCTGCACAGCCAAACTAAAGTCACCCCAAGCAAGTCTAGCCCAAACAACCTGGTGACACCAAGCTCCCAGCTCCACTCATGGGATCGGTCAGGGTGGGGGACCAGATGAGGGGGAGAATGAGCAATAGAGTACACAGCCATTTACTAAGAACAGACTTGGGGCACGTGGGTGGCTCAGTCAGTTAAGTGTCTGACTCTTGATTTTGGCTCAGGTCTGTGGGTTTGAACCCAGCATCAGGCTCTGCACTATCAGCACAGAGCCTGCTTCTGATTCTCTGTCTCTCTCTCTCTCTCTCAAAAATAAACATTTAAAATAAAATTTCTTTAAATTTTTTTTAAAAATAAGAATGGCCTTGTCTTTACTGGAAGAAAAACAAAAATTTTGGAGTTGGGAGTTGCTTTAAAGGTCTAGCCCAGAGCCAAAAGGAGCAGTGGAGAAAGGAAACTAGTCCAGAGATAGGGTATTTTGAAAAGAAATCCAATGTGAGTAGTGCCTAAAAGATCCAGCCCACGAGAACAAAAATGAGTTGAAGAGAATACTTACAAAGTTTGCTGTGTAATTCCTGGTTGGTGGTCCCATTAAGAAAACCTTCAGCAAAGCTGTTCATTACCCTCATCAAGGCTTTTGGAGCCTCAGACATCTCTTTCAGATGTTTAATGGTACTGAGGTTGCCTTAATGAAAGAAGGTCCAGGGTTTTTTCTGATTTCACACTGCAGCAGGGTGCAGCAGAAAAACCAATCCATGGACTACTCAGAGTACAGAGGATGGGATTTGGTGGTTGGAATCCTAAAAATCAGAGGAAAGGGAGCCACAGAAAGGTTCATGCATTTTCTAAGGAGAGGGCTGCTGGTGACGGTACTTCTGACAGGTGCCCAGAGTCCAAGTGGGCTACAGTGTATAGAAAGGCTCCCATCGTCCATCTGTGCCATGTGCAATGGAACCTCTCCAGGAATCCTGTTTGACATGTAACTGAATTAATGGTGATGAGATGACTGCTGATCATCATGATTAAAGCCTTTGCTGATGCAGAAAAGCCAGAACCTCAAAATGGCCAGACCTGCCATGCTTCCCCCACTCTGACTGCCCCCAGCAGTGACGAAGCCTAATCGGAATGGAGAACTCCATTCTCTGCTCCACACCTTCTGGGCCCCTGTCACTAGAGAGACAAACGACTTGCCACCCCAGTATCCATTCCTGCTGCCTCCACAGCGAAGATTCATATCTAGAGGTATGATGCCATCCTTTCTTCTCTCTGAAATTCATCTTCCCCAGAGGAGAAGGTCCTTCCAGGTCCAAGAAAGCACCTTCTGACAGGCCCACATCTGCATGTAGGAGGGTCGTTATCATACACCCACATGGGTCAGGAATGGTGTCTTAAAAAGAAATAATTTTCTGTCCTGATTAATATCTCTTTAAGACACTTTCTCTTCCCTCTTCCTCTCAGTAAGTTTTGGTTTCTTCATTATTAGAAAAATCCTACAAGGTTTGTATAGAAAGATGACTGACTTTTCATAACAAATTCCCCATACACATTCCAACAAAAAAGTCATCTGCACCCCCATACACATGTCCCAGCCTGCCCCCAAAAAATGACAGAAGTGGCCCACCAGGGAGCTGACAGCTCTAATGAGGGAGAGACTTGATTAGCACTGCCAAAGAAATGAGACCTCTCTGGGGAAGGCAATGAAAGCCTGGAGAAGCTCAGACATGTCTGGACAAAGCACAAGAGTAAAGGCAGAGAAACATGGTACATGCTGACCCTAAGAAGTGATGTCCTCAACTGGCCTTGGCCAATGCTTATGTTGGAACGAGCCCCCTTCATTCATCCCTTCTTGATCCTCCATCAACCCACCATTCTGATGTTCCTTTCACCTAATCACCCATCTTCCTTTTCCTGCCCCATTATTTATGCATTCTTCCAACCATCCACACAACCTCCTCTTGCCTATTTATCCAGAGATTCACCATCCACTCTTTTCATCCACACTTTCATTCACCCATTTTTTCACCCAAACACTCCTCTGTACATTAGTCTGAGCTCCATCAAACCATCCATTCCTCCATCATCCACGTTTCAATCTCTTGGTTCATTTATGTCCCCACGAAGCCATTCTGTCACCTATCTATTCACCCATGTATTCATCCAACCAGCAGACTGCATGCTACACCTATGGCCAAGTTCTGTGGCTACAGATATGAGTATGAGCTACTCCCTGCCCTCCATAAAGATCTCTTGGTCCAGTGCGGCCCAATGAAGAGGTCTTTATGAATAAAGCCCATGCAGTGAGCTTCTCTGGAGGCCTAAGTGTGTGCTCTGTCTGGGATCCTGAAGCAGCTCCACCTGGCCAGCCCCATCACAGCCTGACCCCATCACAGCCTCCTAGCAGGCACAGAAGAGGGGGACAAAATCACATGCAGCACTGCAAAGACAGGAGCACCCACTTTCCAGAGCAGTGCCACTCAAGTGCCCAGACCAGGCAGGAGAGAGGGTTCTTCATAGTTGCAAAGGGCCCCTCATCTACATGGCTTCCTCTCATCAGCCTCCAGACCAGAACCAATCAATAGAATTATAGAGCAAGTCACAATCCCTATCAA